>NW_028248083.1:0-205829 GCF_964263255.1 Lissotriton vulgaris | reverse complement strand
ACCTCACAGACCTTACAAAACTCAGCCCCCAGCCTCGTCCTAAACCCACCAGCCTGCATGTATAGCATGTTACACCTCACAGACCTTACAAAACTCAGCTACCAGCCACCAGCCACCAGCCTCGTCCTCAACCTACCAGCCTGCATGCATAGCACGTTACACCTCACAGGCCTTACAAAACTCAGCTACCAGCCTCATCCTCAACCCACCAGCCTGCATGAATAGCATGTTACACCTCACAGACCTTACAAACTCAGCCACAAGCCTCGTCCTTAACCTAGCAGCCTGCATGCATAGCACGTCAAACCTCACAGACCTTACAAAACTCAGCCACCAGCCTCATCCTCAACCCACCAGCCTGCATTCGTAGCATGTCACACCTCACAGAGCTTACAAAACTCAGCCACCAGCCTCGTCCTTAACCTACCAGCCTGCATGCATGGCACGTTACACCTCACAGACCTTACAAAACTCAGCCACCAGCCTCATCCTTAACCTACCAGCCTGCATGCATAGGACGTTACACCTCAGACCTTATAAAACTCTGCCGCCAGCCTCATCCTCAACCTACCAGCCTGCATGCATAGCACGTTACACCTCACAGACCTTACAAACTCAGCCACCACCCTCGTCCTTAACCTACCAGCCTGCATGAATAGCACATTACACCTTAGACCTTACAAAAGTCAGGCACCAGCCTCGTCCTTAACCTATCAGCCTGCATGCATAGCACATTACACCTCAGACCTTACAAAACTCACCAGCTTTATCCTCAACCTACCAGCCTGCATGCATAGCACGTTACACCTCAGACCTAACAAAACTCAGCCACCAGCCTCATCCTCAACCCACCAGCCTGCATGCATAGCATGTTACACCTCACAGACCTTACAAAACTCAGCTACCAGCCACCAGCCACCAGCCTCATCCTCAACCCACCAGCCTGCATGCATAGCATGTCACACCTCACAGACCTTACAAAACTCAGCCACCAGCCTCGCCCTTAACCTACCAGCCTGCATGCATAGCATGTCACACCTCACAAACCTTACAAAACTCAGCCGCCAGCCTCATCCTTAACCTACCTGCCTGCATGCATAGGACGTTACACCTCAGACCTTATAAAACTCTGCCACCAGCCTCATCCTCAACCTATCAGCCTGCATGCATAGCACGTTACACCTCACAAACCTTACAAACTCAGCCACCAGCCTCGTCCTTAACCTACCAGCCTGCATGCATAGCACATTACACCTTAGACCTTACAAAAGTCAGCCACCAGTCTCGTCCTTAACCTACCAGCCTGCATGCATAGCACATTACACCTCAGACCTTACAAAACTCACCAGCTTTATCCTCAACCTACCAGCCTGCATGCATAGCACGTTACACCTCAGATGTAACAAAACTCAGCCACCAGCCTCATCCTCAACCCACCAGCCTGCATGCATAGCATGTTACACCTCAAAGGCCTTACAAAACTCAGCCACCAGCCACCAGCCTCATCCTCAACCCACCAGCCTGCATGTATAGTACGTTACACCTCACAGACCTTACAAAACTCAGCCACCAGCCTCGTCCTAAACCCACCAGCCTGCATGCATAGCACGTCACACCTCATAGCCCTTACAAAACTCAGCCACCAGCCTCATCGTCAACCCACCAGCCTGCATGCATAGCACGTTACACCTCACAGACCTTACAAAACTCAGCCCCCAGCCTCGTCCTAAACCCACCAGCCTGCATGTATAGCATGTTACACCTCACAGACCTTACAAAACTCAGCTACCAGCCACCAGCCGCCAGCCTCGTCCTCAACCTACCAGCCTGCATGCATAGCACGTCACACCTCACAGACCTTACAAAACTCAACCACCAGCCTCATCCTCAACCCACCAGCCTGCATGCATAGCATGTCACACCTCACAGACCTTACAAAACTCAGCCACCAGCCTCGCCCTTAACCTACCAGCCTGCATGCATAGCACGTCACACCTCACAGACCGTACAAAACTCAGCCGCCAGCCTCATCCTTAACCTACCTGCCTGCATGCATAGGACGTTACACCTCAGACCTTATAAAACTCTGCCACCAGCCTCATCCTCAACCTACCAGCCTGCATGCATAGCACGTTACACCTCACAGACCTTACAAACTCAGCCACCAGCCTCGTCCTTAACCTACCAGCCTGCATGATTAGCACATTACACCTTAGACCTTACAAAAGTCAGCCACCAGTCTCGTCCTTAACCTACCAGCCTGCATGCATAGCACATTACACCTCAGACCTTACAAAACTCACCAGCTTTATCCTCAACCTACCAGCCTGCATGCATAGCACGTTACACCTCAGACGTAACAAAACTCAGCCACCAGCCTCATCCTCAACCCACCAGCCTGCATGCATAGCATGTTACACCTCAAAGGCCTTACAAAACTCAGCCACCAGCCTCATCCTCAACCCACCAGCCTGCATGTATAGTACGTTACACCTCACAGACCTTACAAAACTCAGCCACCAGCCTCGTCCTAAACCCACCAGCCTGCATGCATAGCACGTAACACCTCATAGCCCTTACAAAACTCAGCCACCAGCCTCATTGTCAACCCACCAGCCTGCATGCATAGCACGTTACACCTCACAGACCTTACAAAACTCAGCCCCCAGCCTCGTCCTAAACCCACCAGCCTGCATGTATAGCATGTTACACCTCACAGACCTTACAAAACTCAGCCACCATCCACCAGCCACCAGCCACCAGCCTCGTCCTCAACCTACCAGCCTGCATGCATAGCACGTTACACCTCACAGACCTTACAAAACTCAGCCACCAGCCTCATCCTCAACCTACCAGCCTGCATGAATAGCACTGACTCCTGATCTGCAAATAAGCATTAGCCTTATGTACCTCAACAACAGCATCAACTTCCACAAACCTACCAGACATCTCTGTTAAGCCAGACTGCTACTGTAATGTAATGTAAGCACACATTTATATAGTGCTGCTATCGCTCCAATGAGCATCTTGGCGCTCAACACCCAACCCCGCTGGAAAAGGTTGGTGGACAGAAGGCAATTTCACGCATTACAAGCTTTACACTAATGCTCTGCAAGCCGCGTCGGAGAGTGAGAAGATCCATGTCTTCAGAGACTTCCTGAATTCACTCTCCTTGACTATACGCCGAAGCTGAGCTGGCAATTTATTCCAAGCTCTTGAGCCTAGTACAAAAAGAGATTTCCCCCTTTGGTGGCCAATCTGAATCTGGGAATCACCAAAAGATTTTGATTGACAGACCTCAAGCAGCGTGCTGGCACTTAGCCTTTAAAGCCATTCAACAGATATCTCGGACCTTGTGACTGAAAGGCTCTAGAGGTGATAACAAGGATCTTAAATAGGACACGCTTGTGGATGGGCAGCCATTGTAAGATCTTAAGTGCCGCCGAGGCAGATGACCTTCTCGGCCAGCGAAGTACCAGGCGAGCAGCAGCATGCTGAACCATCTGTAGCCTGTGCAGCACTGCTTTATTGGTGCCTGCATAAAGACTATTGCAGTAGTCAAATTTCAAATTTCAAATTTATTTATTATGATAACGGAACTCAAAAGAGATCCACATAAGAATTCATAAAATCATACAACATATTTCCATAAAAAATACAAAGAAATTATACATAATATTTGAAAAATCAGTATAACGATAAAAAGCATTTGAAGAAGTAAAATAATTTAAAACAAAACATTTCATTAGGGGGATTAAGCATTGCTTCAATAAAATCATAAGCAGTACGAATACCCAGTTGGAGGCACGTAAATCTTAGCCATTTACGTCTAAATGGCATAAGAACCGGACAAACGAAAACAACATGGTACATATCCTGAGTATTAAGATTGCAATGATTACAGATATCTGAGCTACCATACCATTTGGACAAAAGGCAATTTAACGGAAGCAAATTATACCTTAACAGTAACATAAATCGCCTAATTCCATGAGGAAGATTCCAACTTATGTATGGTTGGGGGGTTTTTATTTTACAAAATTTGCCAATGGGGAGCATTCCTCTCACCGCTTTATTTGTCCCACTATCAACTCTAAAGCTTAGTTCCCAAGAAGCAGATTTTAACAATAACTTCAATTGAGTCTCAGATAATGCAAAGAGACTTTGTTCATCAAGCTGTAGTAACGTAACAGCCTGTCGGAAATTTCTCACAATAGAGGAATGAGCATTAAAAGAACCCAACAACTCACTTTTTATTAGATGTCTCAATGTGCCAGGCATTCCTCTTGCGATGTTATAAACCCAACGCACCACACTCTCAGATGCCTGTGCCCGAGAGCTACGTAATCCAAATTCTCGTCTTAAAGAGGACGTAGAATTTGCGGTATTGACAGAGACTAAACTGCGTAGTATTTTTCCTTCACTGGAATCCCAAAAATTCCAGCAAGCCATATCCACTATTTCTAATCCGTAGATTAGGGATGCTGGGATTTTTGCTCGAAAAACCTCGAGCAATGTGGAAAAATGCCTTCTGCCAGTCGCTTTATAAAGGGAAATGAGGCTCTTTCCTTGGACAAGGGCTTTTCTGCTATTATTCTTCGTGTGTGCTTTTTCACTAAGATTGTTCATGACAATCTTACCAAGGAAGGGATAAGATTTCACTACTTCTAATCTTTCACCCCCAATGGACCAATAGTAATTTTCGTATTTGGAATTTCTCTTTCTCTGGAAACACATTATTTTGCTCTTTGAGATATTTATTTTTAAAAAGTGAGCCTTAGCATAGGAGGATAGGGCTTGTAAGCGGTTATTCAAACCTTTTGGGGTGAGGTCCAAAATTAAAATATCATCAGCGTACATCAAGCAAGCTATTGGAGCTCTTCCCTAAAGTGGAGCAATACCATCACTAGTTGTTATGATAGCTTTTGGGAGGTCGGCGATGTATAGAGAAAACAACAGGGGAGCCAATAGACAGCCCTGTTTCAGACCATTACCAGTGGGTATAACCCTAGATAGTCCTCGCTCGCCACCCATTAAAACTCTGCACCAAGTATCTGTATGAAGTGCGATGACTAGTTTTAATAGACTAGATGGTATCTCTAATTTGGTTAACTTACTCCACAACAGGGGCCTATCCACTTTATCAAAAGCCGTAGAGAAGTCGATGAAAGCTCCAAATACACCCCCTCTACGAACTGTAACATACTTTTCCATCAGGATTTGGAGAGCAGTAAGATTATCCAACGTACCATGTTGTTTCCTAAATCCGGTCTGTTCCAACGGGAGTATAGCAGATTTCGTTACCCAGTCGTTTAAGCTGTTCAATAAACATTTGGAAAAAACTTTGCCTATGGCATCTAAGAGGGCTATTTGTCTATAATTTTGAGGAAGATCTCTAGCCCCCTTTTTGTAGAGCGGAATTAGCAAACTCCCTTTCCAAGAATGAGGAACAGTGCCATTGATAAAGCAAAATTTAAAGACTGGATATAAAGTTTTCCCCCATAACGTGCTATAGGATTTTAGCACTGAGATTGGGATTTCATCTGGGCCTAATGCACCAGATGAACGTAAGGCTTTGATTGCTGCAACTATTTCTAATTCAGATGGTGGGTCATATGGAAATGAAGCCTCCTGCAGTTTATCAAAACAAAACTTCTCACCATTGCTATTATATAGTTGTTGTATAAAATCAACCCATATCTGTTCATTAATGGATATCGGAGAGGGTCTGGATCGCACCCCACATCCTTCTCCAATTAACGACCAGAAGGACTTTGCCTGCCCATTCTTGGTTGCCTCATGAAGTTTAATCCAGAGAGCATCTTCTTTCTCCCGTTTTAATCTAACCTTTAACCTGTTTCTCCTTCTTCTCAGGAGAGAAATTCTCTGCCTACGTTCAGGAATAAAGGAAAGATATTGGGCCCTGACTAATATATTTATTTCTTTATTCAGGTAACGAAGGTCAGGAGAGATTTTAGGAGTTGGCTTTCTTGATTGTGGCTTTCGGACTTTAGCTTTTAAGGTTTGTAAAAATTATTCAAAGTAGAGCAACTCTCTACCTTCCCATATAGTTAAGTTCTCAGCTGTGTGTTCTAGTATATTAGATAAACTTCTAATAGACCCTGGATTCCAGTAACACTTCCCTTTATTATTAATGTTCACTAGATCATTTCCTATTTTCCATAAATCCCTTTGAAATGAGGTTATATTTAGTGTTAAAAGTAAAACATTATGATCACTAAGGTCAGTAACTAGAACAGAAAAATCCTCTAAAGAACAAAAGAAGGTACTATCAACTATCATATAGTCTAGAATTGAACCACCATTTCCTAGTTTATGAGTGAAATGGGCGGGAATATCCGAAGGAAACCTTCCATTAATTATAATGCAGTCTGCTTCGGATAAACTCTCTAATATGAGTTTCCCTCTTTTATTTATTTTAATGCTCTCCGGGAAGATAGCTTTAGGTATCATAAATGTTTCCTCTCTTATCTTATTCCTAAACATCTCAAGGGCATAATTCGATATTTTACCATTTAGATCTCCTACTAGTAAAATATGAGGGGGAGTAGGGGATTCCTGTAAATCCAATATAAAGCAACTAATCATCTTAATACTGGAATTATACTTTGTTTCTGGGGGCAAGTAAACATTTATTAATACAAATGGTTTCTGCAAGGTATCCTTGGTAGAGTTTTTTATTGTTATTGCCTGAAAATAATGGTAATGAGTGTAATTCCACTTAACCTTGTTGGACAAAAGACAGGCTAACCCTCCCTTTGCTCGGCCTCTCGTGGAGGGAGTTGCACTACTCTCCAAGACATATTAATCTTTTTGAACCGGAAAATTACCAGCCAACCACGTTTCCTGCAAGCAGATGATATCTGCGTCAAGAGACTGCAGAAATAACAGCTTTTCTGAACTCTGGTTGAATCCAGCAATGTTCCACGATATTATTCTTAAGTTATCGTTAAAACTCTGGATTCATTCTGGCTGCAAAACCCGACTTCTCAGATAATACAGCGGGCAGCCAACCCCATTCCTGATCAACATCCTTTACCCTAGTTTGTTTAATGGGTAGCGGATTATTAATTGTCACCTGTCGATCATTTTTTGATATTCGTATTTTTAGCTCTTCGGATATTACCGTAAGGCCATCAGGGGGACCGGATTTTATGCCTTGATGGAGTGACATTTTAAGGTATTTATGATTTTCTATTTTAACCGGTATAAAGGGATCAACATCAATTCCTCTTATTTGGAATTCTTCTGCCCATTGTAAAACATGGTTTGTAACCAGTTTTGAGTAAAATTTAACCCGTGTTATCCTTCCGTTCTCAGAATTTATTAATGAAATTATATCTAGATCCACAGACTGAATCAATTTTAAGCTTTCTATTTCATGAAAGCACTTAACTAGGGCAGATCTATTTAAAATAAGGTCTGGATCAAAAATAGGTATAAAATCAAGATAATGAGTATCCACATTATTTCTAATCTTAGGAACTGATTTAGAAATATGTTCAATTACAGCAACATCTGAAAAAGCAATAGCCAAAGGGTTAAGAGATGACTTTGGTTTGGAATCTAAAATTGAGGTTGAATTTTTTCCCCTCACCACTTTAGTTTGCTCATCAAGATGTTGCTGACGGATCACTGAAATAATATCGACTGACAAAATATCGACTTGCCAAAATATCGTGGACAAAATATCGACAGTCAAAATATCGAGTTTGTATCTACAAACAGGTAAGTACAAAAATATAGAGTACAAAATATCGTTAACAAAAATATAGATGTAAAAAATATCGACTTTATTAAAAACAGTGTTAAATTAAATTAATATTAAATTTTAATTACTAAAATATACTTAAAACGACTTAAATTAAATTATAATAATTAAATAATAAATGAAAATAATAAAAATAATTTTTTTAAATCTTATTTGTTGACCCTGAACCCTAAAAATACCCCTTTACCCAAAAACCCCAAACTGACC
This sequence comes from Lissotriton vulgaris, assembly GCF_964263255.1. Lineage (NCBI taxonomy): Eukaryota > Metazoa > Chordata > Amphibia > Caudata > Salamandridae > Lissotriton > Lissotriton vulgaris. The sequence continues at coordinate 197,830 of NW_028248083.1, read as the reverse complement.
CTGAACCCTAAAAATACCCCTTTACCCAAAAACCCAAAACTGACCCTGAACCCTAAAAATACCCCTTTACCCAAAAACTGAAAACTGACCCTGAACCCTAAAAATGCCCCTTTACCCAAAAACTGAAAACTGACCCTGAACCCTAAAAATACCCCTTTACCCAAAAACTGAAAACTGACCCTGAACCCTAAAAATACCCCTTTACATATGAACTGAAAACTGACCCTGAACCCTAAAAATACCCCTTTACCCATGAATTGAAAACTGACCCTGAACCCTAAAAATGCTCCTTTACCCAAAATTTATCAATATTATTTAATTACCAATTAATTATTAATAAACAATAACAATAAAATAAATACATTAGAACATTAGGTGTAATTATTTTAATAATTAATATTATTTTTTCAAAATTAATTACTTAAAAATAACACAAAATTATATATATTAAAAATGTACTCTAATTAATGTAATTAACTAATTACAATTAATTAATTAACAATTATTTACTAATACAAAATATATTCAAAATTATATTAATTAATTAAATAATTAATATTAATTAATTATCAATTAATTATTAATTCAAAATATTAACACACATATATTAATTAATTAATTATTATTAAATTACTTCCCACCCTATTCCCCTATAAACCCACAACCCGCTACAGAATTACATTACGCAATTATTAACAAAACAAAATTCATGTAATAAAATATTTTATAACATTAATACACACTATTCACACATATTATTACATAAAAATACACTATAAAATATTATATATTATTAAAAAATCGATATTTTTGCTATCTATATTTTACACAGTCGACTTTTTTTACTTCACTTACCTGAAAAACGATATTTTTGTAGTCGATATTATGTCCAGTCGATATTTTGTCCAGTCTATATTTAAAACTCGATATTATGTCCAGTCGATATTTTGGAGTCGATATTTTGTCTCTATACCGTTGCTGACTTACATATGAATGATAATCTCCTTGTATCTTTCTAGGAGTTGATTTTAATACCATCAGAGACTCATGTAAAAGTTTAGAGTCAAGATCCACTGGATTGGAAGTATCCAGCGAAGGTTCTTCTTCACAATCAAAAATTATTTTCCTTTGTCTTTTTTTGTAAAATCTACGGTTTGGTTTTCTTTTTTTGCATCGTTGTTTTTTTGATGCTTTTATATCCTTTTTTTCCTCCCTTAGTGAAGGAATTTTTTCTGAAGAAGTAGGAGGAATTAGAGTTTCTTTATTTGATTGCGGAATGAAGATTGGGAAGATGGGGGGTAGAACATTAATTGAATTATCCCCTGTAGGCAATAGAGTCTCGATCTCCTGGTTAATAACCGCTACGCAATTCCCGTTAGGTAGATGGTCGTTCCTATGTACGGTTGGTTCAAGAGTAACTGCAGTATTACCATTAGTTTTAACCAGGGGATCTGTCAATAAAAATACCTCAGGGGTTGCTTTTATATTTTTTATTTCCCCATTTACTTCCATACTTAGATTATTTGATGGTATGGTCATTTTTTGGTCCAAGACGCCATCTAATCCTATTCTGTTACTCAGCAGTGCCTTTAAAATCAAAGTTACTGTGTCTAATACATTATCTGATCCATTAACCATTCTTTCCAATAGCTGCAAAATTGATGAAATAAGCCGTTCTAAAGAAGATAAAGAATTTGAAATTACATTATCTTCTCTTATGAAAGAGTTTCCTAGAACTTTATTATGAGTAGGACTGAGAAATAAATTCATTTCAGGAGTGGAGAACTCAGTGTCTTTTGACGGAGTACTACTATACAGATGTAACGTAGGAGTAGTTATAATATCCTGAGGATAAGAGGGGTTCTGTGTTTTTAATAGTTCTTTCTGAGACTCTAGATTTATATCAGGTAGGGTGAAATCCTCTGCTAGGCTATGCAAGGGAGAAGAAATTTTTGAAAGGATTTTTTGACTTACTTTAGAGGGTGAGGGAAAATTATGTACTAGAGCCTCGACAGGAAAGACCGGAGTGCTACCCAAATCAACAGCGTCTACTGCTTTATCTTGAGTTTCAAAATGAAAGTTAGTATCTCCCTCTTGATGTTTATTTAATATATCATCTGAGGTGGGTAAAACAATAATACCTGATAGTATACTATCGTTTTTAACAAGTGGGGAACTCTGTACATAATCCTTACTAGTGATAGTAATAGTTTTCGTAGGGGCCCCCTCCTGGTCTACTTTCTCCTTACCCTTGTCCCATAGAGAATAAAGTTGACATTTACTCTTTAGTTGTAAAGCCGAACCATCTTTGTTTCGTAATGGGTTTGATTTAGTTTTAGAACAGGCTCTACCAACTAAAACTCTTCCTGATCTCAATTTCTTAGTAGTCATGCTATCTAGAGGAACAATATACAATATCGCTCTGAATTATTCAACAATCACACTACAAGGGGGATGGCCCAGCCCAGCCTCAATAGGTCTCTGTCGGTCACAGTCAGTCCCGCCCTTGTCCCGGGCTTCTCCCGGCGCCCTCCCGCGCGCTCCCGCGCCGCGGTATACACTAATTTTAAATATACCGGCTGTTAGGAAAGGGGAGGAGCCTGCAGGGAGAGCGTCCCAGCTGTTACTACTTGGGAGTTGTGGGCACTCCTGGGACTTGGAGTCCTGCGCCCACAACACGCTCGCAGCCCTGCAGGTCCTAGCACCCAAGGAAAGGTTCAGGACACTGGTGCTGTGAAAAGAAAGCCTCTGACGAAGCGGGACCCGTGCAGCGGGTACCGCGAGTTGTTATCTTGCAAAGAGGCAGATGAAAAGCAGAGAGTTCTCTACTCGCAGGCAGCACGTCGATCCAAGGTCCAAATAGCGGCAATGACACAGAGAAATCCACAGGTAAAGGCAGGAAACAGGTTTTCACAGCGTTGCAAGCCAAGGGGAGGAGCCTGCAGGGAGAGCGTCCCAGCTGTTACTACTTGGGAGTTGTGGGCGCTCCTGGGACTTGGAGTCCTGCGCCCACAACACGCTCGCAGCCCTGCAGGTCCTAGCACCCAAGGAAAGGTTCAGGACACTGGTGCTGTGAAAAGAAAGCCTCTGACGAAGCGGGACCCGTGCAGCGGGTACCGCGAGTTGTTAGCTTGCAAAGAGGCAGATGAAAAGCAGAGAGTTCTCTACTCGCAGGCAGCACGTCGATCCAAGGTCCAAATAGCGGCAATGACACAGAGAAATCCTGCAGTAGTCCAGTCTAGATGTTATCAATGCTACTGCTACCGTCTTCCTGGCTGCCAGAGGAAGAAGATCAAAAAACTTCCTCAATGATTTGATGATCTGGAAACATGAGCTAGCTATGCCTACCACTTGCTGCTTGAATGAAAGTTTCATGAAGAGAAGACCCCAACAGTTGAGAAACCCGGAATGCCCCAAAGAAAAGCCAAACCATGCATAGTTTAAACAAGTGAAATTCAAATTGGGAAAAACAAATTTGGGAAAGAACCTTGATAATTCTAGCAAGTAGTTGAAGAGATATACGTTCCCTTCGAAAGGAACCCCGCTTTTTGGACTTAGCCCAAACTTGGAGCATGCGTTTACCCATTTCACCAGCGGAAGGCTCATAACCCCAAAAGGCTTTCCCGTAAAAAGCAATACCTGCCAGATTCCCAGCAATAGTGGTAGAGGAGACGTTCTTCTTGATATTAAGCAGAATGAAATTTACTCCATCATCTCTAAGGTGACATAAACCTGGACCACTGCACGGTCTAAAAGTGGCACCTGACCCCAAAAATTCCAGCCACGCTCTTCTGTAAGCCACTTTGGTGCTGTGTGCGATAGAGTTCTCGATGAGCAGATAAGCAGTCAAATCCCCAAACTACAGAGATCATAGGGGATGGGAGTCTTGTGCAAGTCTGCTCCGGGCGCCAAACCACGGAATCTCTCCCACTGAAAACGAGACAGTGCATCCGCGATATTATTAGCTGTACCTGCAATATGCTTTGCCTTGAAGACAATGTTAAATTGTAAACATCCTAGCATAAAGCGCTGTAACAATTGCAACATCTGCTTATCTTTTGCTTTCTGACCATTAACCAGATCAACCACAGTTTTATTGTCTACGTTAAATAGTACAGTTTTATTGGCCAATTTGGAACTCCATACCCTGAGCGCTACAATGAGAGGAAAGAACTCCAAGAAGGCAATGCTCTTCTTCTCGGTAGTCCAATGACCAATGGTAGTCCCGCGCACCAATGACCGTCCCAAAAAAGGCCAAAACCACGAGCGCCAGAGGCATCAGAAAAAAGCTGTAGTTGCCAAACAAAATCATCGCCAAGAGACCAAAGCGTAATGCCATTGAATTCAGATAAAAACGTGGACCACACTTCAAAATCAGCACGCATGTGTGTCGTCACTCTGAGCCTATGATGAGGAAACTGCAGACCAGACATAGAGAAACCAAGTCTCCTACAAAAAGACCTGCCAGCACGTATGACTTTACACACAAAATTCAGATGACCTAGCAAACGTTGTGCTTCCACAGGGGTCAATTTTTTAACAGAGCGAGCATGCTCTAATAGCTGTCTAATGTCTGCAACCTTCGAGGTGGGAAGCCTAGCCTGCATAGAAAGAGTGTCTATCTCAATTCCCAGATAGGTGAGGCAACAGCAAGGACCCTCAGTCTTGTCCTCAGCTAACGGTACACCCAGAGTTTCTGCAAGCAATTGAAAATCCTGTAAGGCAAGTGCCCATTGTTGGGAATGAGCCCGACCCAGGAAAAGAAAATCATCCAGATAATATGTGATCCCTGTATGGCCTGTGTGGAAAGAAAAACACCACTGGAGAAAAGAACTGAATGCTACAAACAGTTTACAAGATATGGCACAGCCAGCTACATAGAATGTCCACTTTGATTGGTGTAAAAGCCTTTGTTGCCAAACTGAATTGCAAGGCCTCGCCCCCTGTTGGCAAAACTGGTCCCCCACTGCCCGTTGTCCCCCAAACATTGAGTGACCGCATGCCGGCCGCCACATCTGGAACACTCGTGTTTATATTTGCAAGGGTTCCAAGTGCAGAAACCCTTGTTGAAATTCCAGCAGGCGCCAGCTGACAAGGATTGAGGCCTGTTCCACACTCCCACCACCCCTCCCCCTCCCCCCCCCCCCCGGAGTGGGCCTAGACAGAAAGGGCCGATATGACACCGCTAAGCCACTGGCCGTGTGTAAGGAAGGAGGTCGTTGAGGATACATCCATTGAACCCAAAGTTCATTATTAACTTCCCCCCCAGGGTTTGTCTGGCAGCATTGATAACCGAGCCCTGAATTCTTCGGCATAATGCAGCCATGCAAAACCTCCAAACTTGTGAGCTGCTTTCCTAATGACATCAATATATTTAAAGAGGGAAACAGATCTGTCAGCAAAGTGTTCACAGTAAACACTAGCAAATATGAGGAAAGCCGAAGTCCAGGAATCTATATTCGTAGGAACCCTTGGCCGTTTAGAAAGTTCCCCCAAGCCTCCTCTTTGGAACCCTCCTTTGCCTGGATTTCCCTGTGAAGGAGTTTAAACACATCAATGAAATCACCTTTTCATGTCTTTTCTTTAGTAGTCTTGCTTAAATGAGCACCTAGTGGCATAGCCACACCCATGTATGGTAAACGTTTGAAAGGAAAAGTCTGTTTAGCATCAGACTCTAGCGTGGTAGCATCATCCCTGGCATGCAATGTCGAAACCACGCCAGCAATATCATTGCCTGGCTCAGTGCCTACCCCTTTGTCCAATCTCATACGTTTAACAACCTGTATTTCCTGCTCACCTGACGTATTTGTAAGTTGAGAGTCAGCCACACGCCCCATCATCACCTTGTTCCTCTTCCGTCACTTTGCCGCCTCTGTGTCCTGGGCTTTAGCCTGCAAGGAAGAAAAACTGGAAAAATCTTTAGAGGCCCCCCCCCAGACCACCCGCAACAGTTGGGAAAACTTCTCCTTCGTCCAAAAGCTCAGAGCAATCCCTTTCTTCTACCAAAGCAGCCTACTCCCTAGCACCAGAACACCTCCCTTCGTCCCTGTTGGACCTAGCACCAGAACCACTACTCCCCGGCATTTCCCCATCACCCACACCTCCATCGAAAAACCTCCAATTGACTGTTTTCTGTAAGCGAAGTGCTCTCTTGGGGTCAACCGGTGCCGGAAAAGCCGTATTAACTCCCCGAGTGTTCTGTGCGCTGGAGGTGCAGGACGCCAGAAACCTGCCAGGAGTACTCTCGCTGCCCTCTAACAAGGCTGGCAGCGTCGAACCCTCGAGGGACCGCAAAGCGCTAGACTTTGCAGCCTGACACGAACCAACTCCCTGCGTAGTCTTCAGTCCAGTCGCATCCGAAATGTCCTTTGGAATCCAGACCCACTCTCCTTGGACCTCACCGTGCTCAGGAACCAAAGCTGGCCTGCCAGCCATAGGAAGGAATGTACCTGTCTTGGGTGTTGGCCCACATGTAAGCGAAACACCAGGGGCTGTAGAGGCAGATGGAAAACTAGTATTGGCGCAAAAAAGCTCTTTGTGAGGTCGTCGTGAAGGAGGGCCCTGACTCATCAAAAAATCTCCTTGCTCTCCTGAAATAATGGGAGATAACCCCCTGTCCGATGACTCTGAAGAAAAAGAAGACTGGTCTCTGTCATTTAGCTTCCCAAAAATGAAAAGGGGTTTGGACAAACCCTGTGTAGCGTCAGGTAAAGCAGGCTTGTTTTTTATGAAACCACTAGAGGGCGACGAAGGCAAAGGAGACAATGCAACAGTAGCTAGCATCGAAGGTGTTTTGCTACTGTTAACACGCGCTTTACGGGGCATTTTCTTGGACTGTCCAGTGGTAGCGCGAGGCCTACCAACCTTCCCTTTCTGACTAGCAGTTGTCGCCTCGCTAGAAGGGACTGGAGGAGCCAACTCCTGAGGAAAAGGCTGACAAGAAACGTCAGACGCATGTAGAGCCGAAGGCTCACCTTCTTCTGCACCGACGTGTGAGGTGTCATCCGCTGACAAAGCTGGAGCCTCTGCTGTGCCGAGTGTGGTGGCCGGACGCTCCCCCTTTTCCAAGCCGACCCATGCCTGGGAAAGAGTACCTGGAATCAAAAGGTCCTCTCGTCCTGCTTCAGCAAGCATGCGGAGCGCTTCACGGACCGAAGCAGAAACTCGCTCCATGCTGCACCGACCGACAGATGTCGCGCTAAAGCTCCGGTAAGGAATCCCAAAAATGCAGCTCCCTCCGCTCCTCAGCCCTGCTTCTAGAACATGCGACACTGGAGAGCCGGCTCTCGCGCCTCGCGCCACCTGTGCAATTAGCGCTGACGTCAGAGCCGGCCTCCGTGTCTCGCGCCCCTGTCCCCAGCTGTCTCCCAACCCTACCAGGCTAAGGGCGTACCAAAGCCCGAAACGGCCCGGGGGCGAACACTCTGCGAGTGTCGCCCCCAGGAACCCATTTTCTAAGCTTTATAATCTGTGGTTAAGAAAATTGTATTGAAAAGTGTTGCTCTGCAAATGTTTATGAAGTATTGGAGAAGTACGAGTGGGCAGTTTTTTATAAACAGCCCAGACTGAAAATACATGAAATATAAACCAAAATGTGTCCATACATAACTTTTCAAAGTTTTCCATTCATTGGTTCGGTAGTGCTGTCCTATTTTTATTACACATCAGGAATAGGAAGCTAGTGTGTCCTCCACATAGCATTTACTGATTGTTTTACCTCTGATCACTGGGGGGCAGATTTATGTTGCCGGACGCATCTCTGCAAACCAGCAGAGATGCGCCAGGAAAGATACGGTACGCAAGTTTATCCTTGTACCACCCATGATGTGCCGCATTTACAATGCGGTGCACCATGCGTGTCGCATCTAGGGCGTGAAGTTGGCACAGTGCTGAAGTTGTGTTGCGTGCGGCACGCAACTCCAGCACTGTTCCAACTTGCCCTTTCTCTAACGTGGTGCGTCAAGCCTTACGCCTGCTGCAAGCAGGCGCTGGGTTTTGACGCATCAGCGTTGGGAAAGTGACTCAGTGAAATTTTGCAGATTTCACTGAGTCACTGTTCAGGGGCGTTCCTGCGACGGAACGCCCCCCCTGCGTGGAAACGCCCACATGACACCTGATGCAGATTTCATGTGACGCACGGCCTTACACCGTACGCATCTCCATAGATGCGTCACGATGTAAGTATGTCTCAACGTGGCGAAGGGTTTACGCCGCCGCTGCGTCACAGAAGTGACGCAACGGCGGTGCAAAAGTGCCGCAAGTCCGACATATATCCACCCCTTAATCTCTCTCGGTCTTGTTGACTGAAGATCATCCTTTCCTGCATCTTTTATATTAATGCTGCTACCAATCGACCCCTCTGCTCGCAGTCGTAGCGTAGAGTATACAAGATTTTCTACATTGTGATATGAAAACAAAGGCATGTAATTCCTTTGGCATTCAGATACGCTTAACAAAATGATGCAGTGAGTGAGCTATCATTGAAGCCTAAACACAGCCTATTTTGTACTGATGTCCTACCCATAGATGGCGCTCTAGCAGCCTCTGTGGGACTTGGTTGACACATTGGAGTATTTTGGGGGATTCAGACCGTACGTAACTCTCTCCCACCTTTATCCATAAAAGGAATGCGCTTTCACTACATGCACTTCGACTGCTTTTCACAAATCATTTCCTGCTCTGAAAAGTAAATAAGAAATACTTAAGCAATTTGCTTATAGTTTTAAACTGCGAGAATTCTCCAAATTAATTGTTCAAATTATATATGTAGATCGTTTTTACATGTAATAATGTAGGCTGCCTTAATGCAGTAGTTGTCTTGCCGATGACAGAGCAGGGTCGTGTAAGTAATGCCCCTCCACCACAGCATGATAGAATTGGTACTGCACCTCTTTACCACAGCACAATATCCTTATTATCCTTTTTCGGGATATCCCTCATTACTTGTTACAAAGTGTTTCTTAATGCTAGCTTGCTCTTTCTTTGTAATGCATTTGACTGTGAATTCAAGTTGCTGCTTATTTTAGTAAAAATGGTTTCTTTAATATTTGGTCATTTACATTCTGCTGGGCCACATTTCAGTTACTGCCAGTTTATTTCCATTTTCAGGCAGTGGTTGTGGGTGTTTTGTGGTGTGAACGTCAAGCTATTGTTACCAGTACTACTGTATATTTAGGCTTTCCTGTTTTCAGTTTCTATTTTTGGTAAATTCTGGTGGGGTTTTTTCAGTGTTTTCAATATCTTAAAAAACAGTTGTTATCAGTGGTTACACATTTTTGCGCCACTAAAAACAACAGAAAAAGCTTTTTCCGGTGTTTATGGAACGTTTTGCTTTTATTATTGCTTGCTTTCTGCACTGAAAGAACATGGTATATAGACAGTGTACTTATAGTGTATGTGAGGTCCAAATAGATTTTTGCAAATTAATCTTATTGTAGTACACCATACAATACTTCTTCAGTGAGTCTTTGGGTCATGTGCGCTCGCTCTTTCCTTCCCATGTAAACTTCTGTGAAAATGCCCTCTCAGCATTCAAAACCCCTTGGGGTGAGAACCATCAGCTAATAGACACAGTTGGGATGATTCTTTCTTTGATGCCACATAAAGCACAAAATGATAAATATTTGCGTTTTAGTTCCTGTGCATAAGAAAACAGTGTACCAGAATGGACTAAAAAGTCAGTAGCATTCCTCATTACCTCTGAAGATTGTAAAGATGCTTTCAGCACACCATCTAACAAGTGGCAAGGATCTCCTACAGGGAATCACTTCAACTCGGGTATCAGTTTTGACAGGTGATCACACAACTTTTTTATATACGTAGCGGAATCACTGCAAATACAAACAATATCACTCCAATCTTTGTTGAACTTGGAAAGAACCTTTTATACTGAGCATTACAAGTGACACTGCGTTTAATGTTTTCCAAAAGTCTGGTGTCATGTTTTCACCACTATCCCAGATGCTTGGTGATATATATACTTGTCACTATACCTTGCATTGAATGTTTAAAGCCTGAGGTGTTGGAAATTCACCTACTATCAATACTGACCCACTAGAAACTATGGTCTGATGTATTAAGGGTTTTTACCTATTCTCTGTGGGTAAATGTGATGACACATATTAGGAAAGATTTTTAGGAAACCAGCCATTTTACCTATCAGTAAAAGAATAAAATGCAGCCAAAATATCAAATATGAGTTTGACATTTCCTCATTCTGTACAGTTTATAAAATAATTAAACAGTACCTAAAACATGAAACTAAACCCTGCATCTTTAGACCAAAGCCACAAAACTGAAAAAAGTAAAAGGAAGAAAAAACAATATTTTAGTGGCATCCCTAAAGAACAAAACTCAAGCAGAATAATGTTAGTCAGTCTTTCTTACTGCTAGCTTGTATAATAAAGCTAGCAGTACCGGCCAATCTCCCTGCTTCCTTTTCCGGTTATAATCATGGAAAAATTGGTCACCCGCACTCTGTCCGGCTTCTTAGAAGGGAACACCTGGTTGGATGAGACGCAATTTGGCTTTCGCCCAGCTCATGGGACGGAATCCGCGTTAGTGACCGTGCTAGACAATCTGCGGGCGCGAGTCGACAGTGGTCGGGCAGCATTCTTGGTGCTGCTCGACATGTCGGCCGCGTTCGACACGGTCAGTCATCCCACCTTGATCTCTAGGCTGGAAGAATGCGGGGTCAAAGACAGGGCCAGGGACTGGTTAATCTCCTACTTGGACTGCCGTCAGCAACGGGTTTCGTTACCCCCCTTCAGTTCAGAGGAGCGGAGAGTGGGACAAGGAGTACCCCAGGGCTCAGCCATCAGCCCTATACTCTTTAATATCTACCTCCGCCCTCTAGTCCAGCTCATTAAATCATTTGGTATCTCCGCATTTAACTATGCGGATGATACCCAGCTGGTCTTTTCTCTGGAGGGACAGGATGCAGTCACACTGGAGACCTTTCACCGGTGCATGCAGGCTACAGCGGAATGGCTCCGTTTGAACTCGTTACAGTTCAACGGAACCAAGACAGAGGTCCTGCACTGCTCCACTGACCGAGTTCCCCGAGATCTTCCAGTTGACTTTTGGCCTCCGTCCTTTTCAGAGACGGTGTCAGCTGCACAATCAGCTCGCAATCTGGGCGTCATTTTTGGGCCTAACCTGCAGCTGGATTTACATGTAAATAAGACCACCTCCACATGTATGATGCTGATCCGTATGCTGCGCAAGGTTCTACCCCTCCTCCCTGAGCAAGCCAGACCAGAAGTAGTGCGTTGTACCATCCTAAGTCGACTTGACTACTGTAACGCACTGCTTCTGGAGGCCCCGGCAACACTCCTGGGCAAGCTGCAAAGGGTGCAAAACATTGCTGCCAAACTCGCCCTCTCTCGCCCCTACCACAGCTCCTCTACGGCAGCGTTGCGGGAACTTCACTGGCTGCCGGTCCATTTACGGGTGCGCTACAAAGCAGCGTGTATTGTGTTCAGGGCTATCAATGGCCTGGGCCCAATCCCTCTGCGGCGAATGTTTGCCTGGTATTGTCCAACTCGAGCTTTATGCTCCTCGTCGTCCAGGCTACTGGTAGTTCCGCGATTCCAGAGAGTGAGGATGGGCGGCCGTTCGTTCAGAGTAGCGGCGGCCAAACTCTGGAACTCTCTGCCAATATCCTTGAGAAGCTTTGAAGATCTCTTAGCCTTTAGAAAGGCTTTGAAAACTTACCTTTTCCCCAGGATAGGTTGAGCTACTGCTTTTGCTTGGATCATGGGTCAAAAGCGCCAGGATGCCCTTGGTGGTGACAGGTCGCGCTATACAAGTATACCACAATACAATACAATACAAAGTTACATTGTATTGACCCCTTCGGGAAGAAAAAAATGACTCATTCACTCTCTTTTTCCTTTCTTTGAATGGCATTTAGTTTGTGGTTGTGCAGGTGTTTTTTCAGTGTTTATATGTTTTCACTGGTGAGGGCTATTTTTCTTTCAGTGGGGTTTTATCAGTTATTATAGGTTTAAACCTAAAACCCCACAGCCTATGTATATTACACAGGGGAGACAGATTTGAACCCCTAGTGGGGTGTTTGTCTTTCATATTCGATCTGGCGTCTGACATGGCCACTTGCTGCACTTAGTTTCCTGTTCCCAGAGACTCATAGACATGCGTGTGACTGGATGTAATGACAAAAATATTTAGCAAAAATTGAGGCAGATGATAGATTGACCTCCAAGCCCATGATGTGCCCTGATTTTTAGTTCTTTATGTATCAAATTAAAACTGCGTATTGCAGTGAGTGAGGCTTGTGTTCTTGTTTGAGCATTTTCTGTTGGGTCTGAACTTGGCATCGTTTACTTTTCCCAGACGTAACCACTTAACATGAATGTTAGTGATGTCTATCCCTTTTCCTTGCTAATGCAAAGAGTCAATCGGCAGCTTTTTAAGTCACCATCAGCCACCAACATTGCAATTCTGCTTCTTTTCTTCTGCACACCCAGATCTTTTTGGCTTATTATTATTATTATTATTATTATATTTAAGTTTATAAAGCGCTCAGCTACCCATAGGTTTCCCGGCGCTAAAACCAAAATGAGAGGGGAGAGTCAGAAGGAAGGCTGTTACATGTTGAATAACCAAGTTTTTTACCTGTCTGCGAAACCTAAGGTAGCAGGGTTCAGTTCGTAACTGGAGGGGAAGGGAATTCCAGAGTGAAGGGGCCAGCCAGGCGAAAGAGCGGCCACCCATTCTGGATTTTTTGATTCTGGGAACCGAGAATAAGTGCTGATTAGATGATCGCAGAGTGCGGGGGGACAGTAGTGCTGTACCAAGGAGTTAAGATAGGGTAGGGCTACGCCAGTATTTATTCTGTGCATGATGCAGAGGGCTTTGAATTTTGTCCGGTTTTCAATGCGAAGCCAATGCAGAGTGCGTAGGGAGGGGAGGTATTGGGTAATTTACAGAGCAGTCGCGCTGCCATATTCTGGACTGTCTGTAATTTACAAATCACCTCTTTGCAGGCTCCCAGGAGAAGGATGTTCCCGTAGTCCAGTCTAGAGGTGATTAGAGCCTGGACCACGGTTTTCTGAGTATCCTGGGGGAGCATCCAGATGATCTTACGCAACCACTTAATGATAGTAATGCAAGTGGTGGTTCTTCATAGATAACTGGTCGTCAAAAATTACGCCGAGGTTGCATGCTGTTTTGGACGGGGTGGGTAAAGTGCCCATTTGAGAGGGCCAGTGTTGGGGTCCCCATAGGGTGGTGTTATGGCCAAACAGAAGAAGTTATGTTTTCCCCCTGTTCAGTTTCAGTTTGTTGTCCAACATCCAGGCTGTGATGTTACTCAGTCCTGTACAGAGGGAAGAGGAAGGGGAGTGAGAATCCGAAGAAAGAGAGTAGATGGCTTGAAGATTTACCATGACGTAGTATTCCCATTACAGAGTTACTTTAAACCTTGTTCTTTCTTGGCCATTTGTTTTTCGAATTCAACATGATGTACTGATCCAGGTTAAGCTACTGGGTGTTCAGCCTTTGCCCTGAGGATTCCTCACTTTGGTATAAGAAAAAGTGCTTTCAATAAAATCGACCTCTATGCAAATATAGGAGAAACCTTATTGGAGAATGTGGTTGGGAATTAAATGGTCATGCGTAACTGTATAAAAGTGAGATTGCATGTTTTGTATCCCTTGATGTGTAATTTCTGTTTGGGTGCTGGAAGCTGATTTGGAAAAAGGCTCAACCTTTGATAGACCGAAGACTTGGCCTTGTCAGTGTGGACTAGAGACTTTGGGGCATATTACCAAGACTAAGCGATAATTATCGCTTAACACGGTTAGCGGCAATACTATTATCGCCGAGCTCCGCCGATTTTTATCGCAAATAAACCTTGCTATTATCAAGGTTTATCTCAAAAACGATAAAAATCGGCCGACATGCATGAATATCGCTGAAAAGTCAGCGATATTCATGCATTACCGAGCTAATGCTCTTAGCCATGTTATCCACCTCCCATTGGATAACATGGCTAAGAACTGCTCAGGGGCAGGTGTTAGCTTTTGGAGATATTCGTGCTTAGCGCAAATATTTCCAAAAGTACGCCTTTGTAGGTAATAGGAGATAGCGATGTTAGCGACTGTTTGCAGTCGCTAACATCTTGGCACGCCCACTTTGCATGTCATTAGCGATAAATATCGCTGACATGCAAAGTGGGCCCCAAGATGATCGCTATCTCCTACTAGCTGTCGCTAACTGGTGTTAGCGACAGCTAGGTAATAGGGCGATAGAATTATCGCCGCTTTAGCGGAAAAAATTCCCACTAAAGTGCCGATAATGCCCTTGGTAATATGCCCCTTTGTTTGGCTTTGATTTGGGTGAGGGCGGGTGTTCCTTTGCAGCCTTTGACCACAGTGCTTGATCCGGAGGGGAGGTTTGTGGCTATGCAGGGACGAATGGATGGAAGGGAGGTAACCCTGTGTAGTGTGTAAGCTCCGGATGTGGACCAGCCGGCCTTTTTCTCACTTCTGTCTGGGAAGCTGGCGATCCTCCTGGCTGGCCTGGTGTTTGTGGGGGGCGATTTCAACTCAGTTGCTGATGTCGATCTTGATCGTTCACATCCTCCGCTGGCTCAGTCACCAGTGCATAGAATAGCGAAGGTGCGGCGAGAGTTGCAGAACGTTTGGGGTCTAGTGGACGTTGGCGGACACACCACCCGACGGACAGGGATTATTCATTCTACTCAGTACCCCGTGATTTATATGTACGGATTGATGGTATCCTGTGCTCGCCGGAAGCCCAGGGGCTGACCCATCATAGTGAATATCTAGGAAGGACGCTTTCGGATCACAATCCCTGCCTTATAGCAGTGCGGTGGACTATACAGCGTGAGGCGATCCTCACGTGGCGTTTGAACCCCTTGACCTTGGAATATCCTGTTTTTAGTGCCGAGGTCAGTAAGGGCATAGAACATTATTTCACTGAAAATACAGGTACGGCGTCCAGTAGGGCTCATGAATGGGACGCGTTTACGGTTGTGATGAGAGGAGTGTGCATCTCGGCTACAGCGGGTGCCCGCAAGACTTTGTTGCGGGATATCCAGCGGGAGGAAGACCGGCTCCGCCAGGCGGAGAGAGCAGGCTGTACGGATGTGGCGGGGCAGGAGGCAGTACTGGAGGCGCGCGAAGCTGTAGCGACTCAGGTGGAGCGACTGCGCTGTCTTGATTATAAGGAATACATGGTGCAGGCCCATGCGGAGAGGGACAAGGTGGGTTCTCTGCTAGCTTGGCTAGCGAACCCAGCATCCCGGGGCACCCCGATCTTATCTCTGAGAACGACCATCGGGACACTAGTGTACTCTCAGAAGGAGATAAACGACCAATTCCTTAATTACTACACCTTGCTCTATCGCAGTGCGATGCCAGATCTGCCGGAGGATGTCTATGATTTCCTATCGGTGGCTCAACTTCCACGATTGGAACCGGCACAAGGCGATAAGCTGGGGGAGGCTATCTCCTTGAGTGAAATCCGGACCGCAATCAAGCACATGGCGCGGCGAAAGATGCCGGGGGCAGACGTCCTCCCGCTAGAGTTTTACACGAAGTATGTTGACCTTTTAGCGCCGAGGCTGCACTCGGTCTACCAGGAAGCTTGGGATCTGGGGCGGCTACCTGCGACTGCCAGGGAGGCCATTGTAATACCGAGCCACATTCAATAACATGATACATTGGCCCCCTTGTATGGGTCCAGGACCTACCCCAAAGACCGAGATAAAGAGTCTCGGGTTTTGGTTGGATGCAGAGTTGTCATTCAAGACCCAGGCAAGGAAGACAGTGGCCACCTGCTTCGGACTGCTGAAAACAATTCGGAAAATCCTCCCCCAGCTACCCGAAGCAGCAAAGAAAACCATAGTCCAGTCCCTTATCCTATCTAGGCTGGACTATGGAAATGCTATCTATCTTGGAGCCCCCGTGTCGGTTATCCGGCAACTTCAGGTTGTCCAGAATTCCGCAGCACGGTTACTTACGGGCACCAACCATCGTACATCAGCCAAGCCTGCACTCTGCACCTTGCACTGGCTCCCCATAAAGGAGCGAATCCATTTTAAGACACTCTGCACGGTCCATAAAACACTCTATGGGAGTGGCCCCCCCATTCTAGACGACATGATCAGACCATACAAACCCACCAGGAATCTCCGCTCGAACCAACAAAACCTGCTGATAGCTCCCAGGATCAGCAGAGCCCGCACAGGAGGTCGTCTGTTCTCGCATAATGCGGCTGGGTTGTGGAATGCTCTTCCTCCACCTCTTCGTCAGGAGCCTAACCTTCTCGTCTTTCGGAAAAAGTTAAAAACTCTTCTGTTTCCAAAAACTAGATAACTCAGATCTCCTTTTTTTTTAAATTCATCCCTGTCTGGTCAGTTTTAAGCGCTGGGATGCTCCCGAGTGGCCATGCGCTATAAAAGAACCTTTTAATAATAATAATAATAATAATTGCTAAAGAAGGGTGGGGATGCCAGCTCCCGCTCGGCGTATCGCCCACTCTCTATGCTCACGGTTGATTATAAGATCCTCAGCAAAATACTTGCAACATGGCTCTTGGACCACATGACAACCCTGGTTCACCCATACCAGGCGGGCTTTATTCCCACTAGGAACACGGCGACGTGCGTACGTCGACTGCTCAGAGTTATGGAAGGAGGTTGCCATGGGGCCTTGAACGCCACAGTGCTTTCAGTTGATATAGAGAAGGCCTTTGATAGTGTTGAATGGCCCTATATGTTTCAGGTCTTGAGGGAGTTTGGCCTGGGTGATCGGTTTATCCAGTGGACCACGCTGCTCTACAACTCGGCCACCGCCAGGGTCAGGACGGGTCCGACTGTATCAGCGGCATACCAGGTAGGGAGGGGCACTAGACAGGGATGCTCCTTATCCCCACTACTGTTTGCACTCACGATTGAACCGCTAGCTGCCCACGCCAGGTTGGGGAGTTCGTATGAAGGTCTGTCCTTACGGGGAGAGTTCCATTACATCTCTCTGTACGCGGATGACCTGCTGATGTTTCTGTCGGGGCGGATGAGTCACTACGAGGGGCTAGAGCGCTGCTTCGACAATTTGGCCACCTGTCGTGTCTCCGAGTGAATTGGAATAAAACCTGTCTATTCTCGTTGACCCCGGACGGGCGGCAATCCCCGGCAGGGGACGACCTGAGGTGGGAACCTCACTGCCTACCTTATTTGGGCTCCCATATTTATCACACGCAATCAGACCTTTTGGAAGGTAACGTGCACAAGGCGATACGGGGCCTCAGGAGCAGCTTGGAATTTTGGAGTACTCTCCCCCTGTCGGTTGCTGGCTGGGTGGCACTCTTAAAGATGGTGGCGCTGCCGCGATTGCTTTACTTTTTCCGCACGCTACCTGTGTGGATTCCGACTTCTGTCTTCAGGACACTCAGGGCTCTGACCACAGGTTTTATATGGGGCTCGGGAAGGCGACGCGTTGCGCTGACCACCCTCATGTGGCCACGGGCTGAAGGGGGATTAATGGTATTATTTGGTGGCACAGCTCATGCTGGTGGTGGCTCTGGAGTTTCGGGGACCTGAGGGGCATTATGGCAGAGTGATTCCTCAACACGTCCTATCTTTCATAGCCCTCCAACAGAAGATCGACCTTGCCCAGCTCACTCTGGAGGAACGCACTCTCCGCTTGTGCTGGAATCGGAGTCAGAAACGGGTGGATTGTTCTTTACCGTATGCCTCGGAGATACCATTGGGCATGTTGACTGCCCTCCCCCACCGGGGAAACTGGTCCGCGCTTGCGGTTTGGGAGGAGCTTGGCCTCCACATGGTGGGGGATCTATATAGAGACGGCACATTGCTGTCTTTCCAGGAGCTACGTGATGTTTTTGAATTGCCTTGGGGCGACTATTTATTGCACGCTGCGCTGGTGGTGGGGTTGCAGCGCCGTTGGAAGATGGGGCTGCAGGAGCCTCCGACCTCGCTGGGCTGGCAGTATGTTACGATGGCGGCGGGTACGTTTAAAGCGGTTACTTGCCTCTATCAGCGCTTGTCACGTGAACGGCTCCTGCCTCTGGACACCCTGAAAGGTAAATGGGAGGTGGACATCGGCAGAACCATACGGGAGATGACGTGGCCCCAACTGCTACGGCGGGCCTGGAAGGGCACACGTAATGCCCGGTTTCAGCTGGTACAGTTTTATACGCTGCATAGGGCGTATTTGACCCTGGCCAAGATTCTACGGTAGTTTGGTGCTGCCGGCTCGGCATGCCCGAGGTGTAACGCAGACGGCGCTGATTTCCTGCACATGTTCTGGTCTTCCGCGGGGTTGGGAACCTATTGGGAAGCGGTAGTGACGTGCCTGAACAACATATCTGGGTGGACGTTAGAAGCAGAGATGGCAACTTGTTTGTTGCTCTGGTTCCCGCACACCCCCAACACGAAAGTTACAAGCAATTTCTATGACTTAGGGCTGATTATGGCAAAAAGGGAACTTGCCATGCATTGGAAGGCAAGAACAGGCCCTAACTACCAGCGGTATCGGGCGAGTTTCCCTACTTGGGCGAGTAACGAGGGGACGCTCCGCCTGCAATTGGCTAGGCGCTCCGCGAATAACAAGGCATTGGAAACGGCGAGAGATTGGGAGGCGCTGGTGACTGAGTTGCTTGCCCCATCCGCAGATACTAACGAGGAGGATGGAGAGGTGGGCACTGGGCCAGTTCGGGGAGACCAGCCCTCAGCACAAGACGGATAGAGTTTGCACTGAGTGTCGATGCAGTGAGTGGGTGAACTGGAGGGAAGCCTGACCGCGATCCAGGGCTAGCGATGATTGTGGATTCGGATGTGGGCGTGGGGCCTTACCTGTCTCCGCGAGGGCGCTTTAACCTGAAGCAGCATTTGTTTTCTCCTGGGCCGACTGGCTATGAGGTTGGATGGCTGGTTGCTATCCTTAAGGCCGACCTAAGTGAGGCACACTGATGGGGGAGGGAGGTGTAGGGAGGGGGGAGGGTTTGTGGAGCAGAGGGGAGAGAGGATATTTCGAAAATTGCTTTCTATCCTTTGGCAGCATGAGCCATCTGTGTAATGGTGGCCTTGATATTGTGACTCTCAGTTGTTTTTGATGCACAAACTAATAAAAAAATTGTTAAAAAAAAAAAAAGTGGTAGGGAGTTAGGGCATGTCTGGAGCAACCAGAGAAGCCCATGGAAAGTCAGAGTTTCCTTCACAGGGAAACACCAGTCAACAGACCAGGGATCGTGAAGGGGTCTCAAGCTGAAACACACAGAACTGGCTCACAAAACACTTGTGGAGTGTAGGCCAGCAATCTTTGGTGCAAAAGGTGCTCTGGGCTTGTGCTACAAGAAACCCAAAGCACAACCTCAAAGAACATTGAAAAGCTGATGCACTTGCAAATGTGCATGGTGTCCAGGAGTTCTGGTTCCACATTACTCACAGGGGCTGCGAGTCTTAGCTTTGCTGGGGATTCGGGTCGGCCCCCGAGAAGTCTCGAAATCTACCTCCTGGGCTGCAAATATTTTGAAAATGGCAGGAGCTTCGGAGATGCAGACAGGCAAATGCTTTGTTTGTGCCTGCCAAGTAGGGGAGTCACTCCATAAACCCAAGGGAGATTTCTTCAGTCCTCTAGTCTCGAGTAGAGCATCGAAATTCCAGGATTCAGTTGCAGAGTTTCGTCCAGGGATATCTAAGGTCCTTTTGCCAGGGGTTCCTTACTTATACCTAAAAAAGGATTTGAACTAACTCTGGGGTCCCACCTATGGGAGGGTTTGGAAAGCGGGGTGGCTACCCCCATTTTCTTTGTCCAGTTTCACGCCATAGCAGGGGCTGGGAGCCCCTGCAACCGGTTTTAACTGGACTATGCACAGGGACACCAAAGTGACCCCACTGCAGACTTCAAAGCACTCTTGAGGTGCTCCCACCCAGCCCCAATACACTAAAGCCTATCTGGGAGGTGGTTACACCTCCCTGTAACAGGAAACCTATTATCCAGGCCTCCCCTGCCAGGGTTTTGTCCAGCAGCAGGAGGCCAGACTCGTGTCTGTGGCTGCAGCATCCATTTTATGATGCCAGGGCTGTTTAAAACTGGTACTGGGTAGACCGGTGTGTACTTGTCTCTCCCTCTAGAAGGGTGGGATCATACCCCCGCCGCCAGGACTGGCGGGGGAGGTATGATTCCAAAGTGTTTGACACCAAACACAACATGTTTCCGTGCAGCCGTCCCAAAGTTAGCATTTACCGCAAGGTTATAATGCACATAAGAGTATATGGTCTGGATGCATCACAGAACAACCCCGGAGAATAGATTCCGAAAGCTGCAGAAGGGCCCTGCTCATGCATGGGCACCCTCTCACACAAAACCCAGCACCCTGCCTTCAGGATTGATAAGGCCTGCCATAGGGGTGACAGATAAGTTTATATGTGAAGTGATTTAAGGTATATATAGGTAACCTATATGTAAGTAAGGGGTGCATGCACCACTTTACCCAGGCTGCAGTAGCAGTCCTCTGGTGTAATTTTGGAAAGCTTCCCAGGGTTGGCACAATACATGCTGCAGCCCCAGGTAGGCCTCTGGGGTACCTATGCCCTTAGTACCCAGTGTACCACATACTAGGGACTCATAAGGGTACCCCAATAACCAAACTGGAGTGTACCTAAAATACATGGAATCAAATTAGAGAGGAAGCAGCTAGGCTGGGGTCCTGAATAGCAGGCCCCCAGCCAGACTAAATAAACATAAGAGCAGATCCTACTCTCCTATACAACCCCAACCCCAAACACAGGGACATTAAACTAACCTTGACCAGTTGAATCTTCATGGTCTAAGTGGAAATATCTGGACAGTCCATCTGCATTGGCATGGTAACCCCCAGGTCTATGTTCCACTGTATAGTCCATCCAATTTGGGGTTTTTACCCTTCATCAGTTTTAACCATAAGAGGGGCTTATGGTCTTTGTGAACAATGAAGTGAGTGCCAAACAAGTATGGCATCAACTTCTTCAGAGCCCAAACCACAGCAAAGGCCTCCCTCTCAATAGCTGACCAACGTTTCTCTCTGGGGGTCAGCCTTCTGCCAATAAAAGCTACTGGCTAGTCCTGACCATCATCCAATTGTGATAACACAGCCCCTACCCCCAACTCAGATGCATCTGCTTGGACAATGAATTCTCTGGAGTAGTTAAGACTTTGCAGAATGGGAGCAGTGCACATAGCCTGCTCCAGATCAATAAATGCCTTTTGACAGCTGTCTGTCCACTGAACTTTCTTAGGTATTCTTTTTGAAGTTAAGTCATTCAGGGGTGTCACAATGAATCCATACCACTTGACAAATCTTCAGTAATACCCAGTCAGGCCCAAGAAAGCTCTGCCCTCGGTCTGGGTGGTTGGAGCAACCCAGTCCATTATGGTCTGGATTTTGCTCTGTAATGGTTGAACCTAACCTCCACCTACAAGGTGGCCCAGGTACACAATCTGACTCTGCCCTATCTGTCACTTAGTAGCCTTTATAGTTAGGCCTGCTTTCTGCAGGGCCTTCAAAAAATTTCTCAGGTGGACCAGGTGATCATCCCAGGTGGAGCTAAAGACAGCAATATCATCTAGATATGCAGCACTATAGTCTTCCAGGCCTGTTAGGACTTTGTTCACTAACCTTGGAAAAGTGGCAGGTGCATTCTTCCAACCAAAGGGCATCACCACAAATTGGTAGTGCCCACTAGGGGTAGAAAATGCTGTCTTGGGCTTTGCATCATCAGCTACTCTGATCTGCCAGTAGTCAGCTTTCAGATCAAATGTGCTCAGAAACTTGGCTGAGGCCAAAGTGTCTATAAAGCTCATCTGCTCTGGGTATTGGATGGGCATCAGTCCTAGTGACTGCATTGGGACCCCTGTAGTCTACACAAAATCTCATCTCTCTCCTACCACCCTGGGTGTGAGGTTTGGGCACCAAGACTACTGGACTAGCTCAAGGGCTATTTGAGGGTTCATTAACTCCCAAATCCAGCATCTTCTGGACTTCTGTCCTGATACAGTCCCTGACATGATCAGGTTGCCTGTAAATCTTATTTTTAACAGGCAGACTGGCCCCAGTGTCCACTTCATGAGTGCATCAGGTAGTGTGACTTGGAGTCAGAGAGAACATATGTCTGTACTGATTGAGCACCTGTCTACAATCAGCTTGCTCCTGGGCAGTGAGGCTGTCTACCAAGGCTACACCATTCACTGACCCATCATCAGAGTTCTGTGAGAGCAGGTCATGGAGTGGATCACTCTCTTCCTCCTGTCCCTCATCAGTAGCCATGAGCAAGGCCATGTCTGCCCTGTTAACATATGGTTTCAGTCTGTTGACATGAAACACCCTATGGGGGCTCCTGGGAGTTCCAAGGTCCACCAAATAGGTAACCTCTCCCAACAATTATATGGGGGCCACTCTACATGTCCTGGAGGGCTGATGGGGCCACAAGCTCCAACACCCACACTTTCTGTCCTGGCTGGTAAACAGTCAGCACAGCCTTTTGGTCATGCCAGACTTTCTGTAATTCCTGGCTAGCCTCAAGGTTTTTAGTTGCCTTTTTCATGTATTTAGACATCCTGGAGCGGAGACCAAGTACATAGTCCACTATGTCATCTTTAGGGTGTTTGAGAAGTAACTCCCATCCCTTCTTAATCAGACACAATCGACCCCTAACAGCATTTCCAAACAAAAGTTCAAAAGGGCTGTAACCAACACCCTTTTGAGGAACCTCCCTGTAGGCAAATAGAAGGCAGGGCAAAAGGATGTCCCATCTGCGCCTAAACTTTTCTGGGAGACTTTTGATCATGCCCTTAAATGTTTTGTTGAATCTCTCAACTAAACCATCGCATTGTGGTAAAGGGTGCGGTACATTCGTAATTCACTCCACACTCCTTCCACATTGCAGTCAAGTAACTAGACATGAAGTTGGTACCTCTGTCTGAAACTACATCCTTAGGAAAGCCCACCCTTGAGAATACTCCCAGGAGGACCCTTGCCACCACAGGAGCTGTTGTGGTCCTAAGTGGAATTGCTTCTGGGTACCTAGATGCATGGCCTACCAACACCTGCATAAATCTGGGCCCAGAGGCTGTCTGAGGATCCATGGGACCAACTATATCAATCCCAACCCTCTCAAAGGGAACCCCCACCATAGGTAGTCGTATCAGGGGGGGGCTTTGTAGTATCACCTGCCTTACTAGGTGACACAGGTGTGACAAAACTCCTTGGTGTCTTCAGTCATGTGGGGCCAATGAAAGTGAGGGACATTCCTGTCCCAAGTCGTGTTTTGGCCCAGATGACCTGCTAAGGGAATATCATGGGCTAGTGTTAATAGGAAGCCCCTAATCTTCAGAGGTATAACCAACCTCCTGGCTGCACCAGGCTTAGGGTCTCTACTCTCTGAGCATAGGAGGCCATCATCCCAATAGATCCTATGGGTACCGCTAGAATTCCATGCAGCCTCAGCAGCATCTTGCTGTCTGAGGGGTTCAAGAGAAGGGCAGGTCAGCTGCTCCTGGCTCAGATTTGCCATGGAAGGGCTCCCTGTCCCCAAGAATTCAACCTGATCAGGCTCAAGCTCCTCTGGAACCATTCCTTCTTCAGGACTAAGATCATCTCCCTCAAGAGACAGATCTATATTCTGAGTCAGGGGGGAAAGCACTGCCTTAACCCTACTGCTCCTTTTCTTGGAAGGCACCTGGTCCTTTCTTCCGGAATCCAGAGGCTGTTCAGTTTTTGACATTTTGGCATGTGACCTAGTCACAGCAAACACATGTGCAGGGGTTCCTAACATTTCTGCATGGGTCCTGAGCTCCACTTCAGCGCAGGCTAACGTTTCCAAATCATTGCCAAGCAAGCTTTCAACAGGGAGGTCTACACTTACTCCAACCTTCTTGAGGCAGTTACCCCTCCGCAGGAAAAATTAACAACTGGCAGGGAATGGCCAGCCCTGACAATGCTAGCATTGGTCTCAAAGGCTGCTGTATTTGCACAGATGACTGGGACTGACAAAGGAGGAAATATCCATGCCTCCATCACAGATCAGTACAGCCTGAGTTGGAACTCTGACTAGGCCAGAGTCCATCTCAGAACCCAGGGTTAACCCTACTATACCCTTATTCTGAGTAAAACCAGTTGGAGCTGAACTAGGGGGAACAGTTGCCTATGGGGCAATGGTGGCAGGAGTGGAGTCGTTGGACTTATTACAATCACAAGTCCAATGGGTTTTCTGTTTATAGATTTTAAATCATGGTTTCTTTTGGCCTTTTCCTTTGTTTGATTGGGACTCCACACCAGATGCAGATTGTTGGAGACCTTGAGAAGACTTCTGATCTTTAACCTTTTCCCCACCTGTTGGACCTGGCCCTTCTGGCAGGTTCACCCCTGAACTTTTTGCCTTTTAGCGTTAGCTAATTATAATGATTTCTGGTCTTGGCGCACTTTAGCACTGTGGCGCAGTGTAAAGTGCGCCCGCTCTCTTAGTGCGTGTGTGAGATTGGCCTGCCCTCCCATAGGAATGCATGGGGAATGTGTGTGACCCTGGTAGTTCCTGATGCGTGGGGAGTGCAGATGCGAGTTTGGAATGTGCGGACTCGTGTGATTAAATGCTGCCCAATGATGTATGTGGCGTGATTGTGTCTAGTGTGGAAGTGCCACATCTAGAAGTTGGCATGTTTGTGTAATTTGTGTCTGGCGTGTGATTGGCTGGAGATGGCTGGTGAGCCTGGCTCCAGGAGTCAGGATGGGTCTGCCCCGGTGGTGAGTGTTGAGATTAGCCTGCTGATGTGAAGGAGGGGTGCACCTGGGACCTGAATAGGGCAGGGCTTTCCCCACACAATGCTGGCTCCGCCCCCCGTGGTGCAACTGATGTCCCTAGCCTGGCCAGTGAATAGTGAGAGGGGCTGAGACAAACAAGAGTGCTCCAAAACCAGCTCCATCTGGTTGTGCCCCACCCTACACCCTAGAGACAAAGGGATTTTCTGTATAAAATGAGGCTGTGACCTCATGTTCAATGTTCTTGTTTTCCAACTAGAAACAACCATGGGCGTGCTGCTGCTAGGACCCAGGAGAAGGCTTGCCTCCCTGAGCCCTGCCCAGCCCCTGGATGCCTGGAGGAATTTCCTTTTTTGGGAGCTGCTGTGCTCCACCTTTTATCCTGGACCTCTGGGACCCATTTTATCCATTTTGGAAGTTGCCAAGGCTTGTTGTAGCCTTCTTGCGCCTCATTGTGGGGATTGGGCGCTTTGATTTGACATCCCTGGGAAAGGGAGAGCTTAGGGGGTGAGTAGCATGGCGCTCCAGGCCTTCCCGAGGGGATCCCCCTCCTCTTTTTGTGCCTCACAGGAGCCCACCCTGCATTGTGCCAGTTCGTCTGCTTTGTTTTATTCACCAAAGCGGGTACTCACCCCGCTATTTACTCTTTAATTACAAGGGTGCCTACCCCTCTTGCCCCCGAAAGAAATCACCGCCGCAACCCTGCTCCGTGAAACCAGGAAGTCAGGCACTTTTGTCCGGGACGTGGGCGGAGCCTGCGATCCGGCAGGAAGTCCCGCCCGCTGCCGCCGGCCGGAAAGAGAAGCAGGCTGAGGGATGGCCACCCGGGGCTCCCATGAATTACGGAGAGCCCCGGGACAGCCAGCAAAGCGTAGTACCGGTGTTGCGGGGCTCCCATGCAGTGGAGGGAGCCCCGGCCGAGGAGTCAGCCTGGAGCCATGAGGGCTCCGCCTCCCAAAGTCCCGGTCCCGAGATGGGGGACCGGGTGAAGCGTGGTGCACCCCTCACCCCGGAGAAGCAGCTGGTGAGTAGCGCTGCCTGGGAGGAGGGCGGGAGAGGAGAGAGCACCAAGTGGAGGCCCCACGCTATGTGTTTTTTTTTTTTGTTAAAGATATTTTTATTGAAAGTACAAGAAGGAAGAGGAAAGGAAGTAAGAGAAAGATAGAAACACAGTAAATGCGACAAGAGCCCTCGCAGGAGCTCACTCTACATGGCCGAGGAATATTAATATTGCTGAAGATTGGACAACGCGGCCACCCTAGCCAGGATGATTCTCAAAGTCCGCCAGCCAACAATGTTGTCCCCAACGGGAAGTCCTTAGAAAGGCTTCGATTCACAGTGGCACCAGGCAAAAGCCATCCAAGCCAGGGGCTCATTCGACCAGTCTAATTTGCGCCTCCTCGTTTCTCGGCCATAGGAAGAACAATGCAGCGAGGTGAAACGCAAAGACCCACCCCCCCCCATAGAGATAGACAGAACAAAACTCCCTCCCCCCAAACTCCTTCAACCCTCCAGCCCCCCTCCCCCCAGTGGTGGCAGCCAAGTAACAGGTACACATCCGAACATTCTCTCACACTTGAAACAAATGGAGTGCACGTAAAGTGGGCGGGCAGACCGCCGACGGTAAGCCTCGAGAAAGGAAGCGGACTAGTGGGCCCCATCTAAAGATGAAGTTTTTGAAATCTCCTCTGAAAACATCTGTAGGAGAGTAGGGTCTGCAATCCTATGATCACCCAGATTTTTTGCTTTTGTTTCACTGGTTTACGACTTTCTCTGGCTGTGGGCCTGCCAATCAGACCCACAGCCTGGCTGTTCTCTCTCTAAATTACAACATGTACCCTAGGTGCATTTACCAATTGGTACTGGGCCACCTTATCAGACCCTGTAACTCAGGGCATAGGTGTACCCAGGGCCTACCAGGGGCTGAAGCATGTATTATGCCACCCCTGGATGGCCATCTAAATCTGACACAACTGGCTGCACGACAGCTGGGGCAAGGTGGTGTAATCACCCTTTGCTACAGATATAGTATACCTATATCTAACCCTAAAAATGGACACACAGATTCCTATCAGTCACTCCTATGGCAGGCCTTGACAATCCTGAAGGCAGAGTGCTTGGAATCGTGTGAGATGGTGCTCTGGCATGAGCTGAGCCTGTCTGCAGCTTGCGGAACCAAGTCCTAATAGCTGTTCCATGATATCGCATACCATATACTCTTAAGTGCATTATAATCCTCGCGGTTATATGCTATCTCTGGTATTGCTTTATCAAAACATGTCGAGTAAGGTGTCATACGAATTGGAATACTAACCCCTCGCCAATTCTGGCGACGGGGTTAGCATTCCACCCTTCTAGAGGGACACGACATGTATGTAACTGTGAACCCCGGTTAAAGTTAAGCGAAGCCTCAGCTCCACAAAATGGATGCTGCCACCACAGACACGAGTCTGACCTCCTGCTGCTGGGAGTCCTTCCAGCGAGGAGAGTTTGGACAAAGGGTTTCCTGTCAGGGGCGGTGCTAGCACCATCACAGACAGGGTTTTGTGTATCCTGGGTAGGCAGGGCTTTACAGGAAGGTGACTGCTGAGTGGCACCCCGGTGCTCACTACGCATAGGCCGGCCAGAACCAGTTCCAGGGGCACACCAGCCCCTGGCCTGGGGAAGTCCGGCATGGGAGAGGGGTGTAACCACCCCCCTTCCTAGTCCCACCCATAGGCAGGACCTAGTCACCGGGTCAGCCCCTTTTCTTAGTATAAAGATAGGAGCGGGCCCCCTGTTCAAATTAGATCATCTTTGGAATCAAGATACGACTTTCTTCGAAAGGACTTCAAGATTTCTTCTTCAAGATTCTCCCTTGTGGCTAAGGAGTAGTCACCCTGCACCCGCAGGCACCATCAAGAACACTGCGGTCTGCTGCAAGTCCTTCCTCCGGAATCCGACTGCCCAGCTCGACGAGAACCGGCTTCCCTGGCACCTCTGACCTCTACTCACCTCTACAGCTAAGCTGAGAACCGTGGGTGCGGCGAGACCTCGAGGGACCGGCCATCTTCAAGACTGCACGACTTCTTCACAGCACGACCGCCAAGGGATCCTCTGGTGAGTGCTTTGGGGTCCGAGAAGCCCCGACCCTGAGCAGCTCCAGCACTGAAGTACAGCCTCCCAGCATCTCCACGATCTGCGTGGGGCCCTTCTGCTTTTTGCTGCTCACCGCGTTGTTTGGCTACTAGCCCGCTGGCTTGTGGCCTTCTGAATGACGCCCGACGACATCACCACTGCTGGTCTGGTTGCTCCAGACTGGCCCGTGCTCCCTTCCAAGAGAGGAGCACCCCGGACCCTCCTGGTCCACTCCAGACGCCATTTTAGGTCCACCGCTTGGGCTTGAATTAGCCAAGGCTTTGTTGCCCAATCCTGGGTCCAGCGACGCCAACAGCTTCATCCATCGTGGGACAGCTCGCTCCTCCATCCTGGTCACCGACAACGCCTCCTGGTCCGTGAGATCTGCAGAGCACAGCGTCGCCCACTCACCTGGTCGAGGTGACTACCATCCGGTGCCCTCCTGGTGCCACCTGACTACTGGCTAGTAGTCACGAACTTGGTCCCCTCTGCTTTCAGGTGTCATCTATCTTCGATCCAGGCTTGGATCCATCGAACTTTCTTCACTGGTCCCCTGCCAGCAACTTCTTTCCTTCAGGCTCCTGGTCCGGCAACGAGGATTCCCGACGTCTTTTGAGACATATGCAGCTGCAGCCCCTGGGCTAGGTGACTTTGGCATTTCGGTGCCCCAGCATAGCCTCACTATCCAAGGGTCAGAATCCACTTTCGTTTTTCTCCTACCAGGTCGGGTTCGCCCGAGAACACTAACTTTGTGAAATCTAGCTATCATAGACTTTGTCCCGCATCACGCGTGAGAGTGCACCCTCTGCACCCGAGTCCCCTAGGCCTCCTAGAAGTAATCTAACGATTCTATAGTCAAGTCCTAGCGATTCCAAAGCCTATTAGTACTGTACTTACCTGCTAGTAATTTCGCATTCCACTTTTAGGGTATATGGTTTTCCGTGCCCCTCGGGCATTTGTGTATACTGTGCTAACTTAAGTATTTTCGTAAGAGTTTTGTTTTGTGCTTAGTACCCTGTCCTCATAAAGAGTACAGGGCTGTTGTGATTCTAATAAATACACTGTTTATTTTCATAACACTTGTGTGGTGTCCTTTCACTTGGTGTTCAAGGGGTATATGTGATGGTATAACAGCTGGCTTAACACGCCCTCTAGAGTCTCTAGCCTTAGACTGCTCGTATCCACGCTACTAGGATAGCTGGTCTATAAGGTTGACTTACAACCAATCACCATAAGGGTTGTTTGGACTGATACAAAGTGCTCACTAGAATAGTGAACATTATATATCAGGCCAACTTCTCACATTGGTGAGCAGCGGTTGGGATTTGAGCTTGCTGTTGTTTTACCACACGTATCCTAAGAATATCTTGTGAAAGATCACATAAGTACTCCAGGTACATATAACTTAGCTTAGAATACTCTGAGTTCTACTGAACCAGCTGTTGTAGCTCCTCAAGGCTTAGCACACCTTGGCTACAACTCTTAGCAAGGGATCAGTAGGCAAACATATAGTGTAGGTAGGTGCATCACTTACACCACACTAGAAGCATGTCTGTCCACGGAGAATCTTCCCAGACTACTCCTGTGGTTGAGGACCCTCCACAGGCCTCTTCCAGATATGCAGCCCTTAGCTTCCAGGAGATTAGACAAGTGTGTACCTCCAGGAAGCTAAGACAGGGGTCTAACCCCACAATCCCATTTCTGATTGGTCTCTTAGAGACTTATGATGCAAGAAAAGCTGAGAAACGTAGCTCTTCTCATCCAGAAGGGGACATGCCTGCCCTAGAGGGAACCACAGGTGACCCTGACCTCATCCATCTCTCAGGAGAGGAGGATGATGATCAAGAGCCATCTGGGGACGAGGCAGACAAAGGTCCAGAAATAGTTAGCCAGCTAACTAGGGACAACTTAAGCAGGCATGAGAATGGTACTAGGAGATCCCTGGGACCCCTCTCAGGCCAGCTTAACATTGGGAGTGGACGAGTTAGGTCTCTATCAAGAGGCTCTAACAGATCCATTCAAACCAATGGCTCTCAGGCCTCTGCTCTGAGGAGGATGACATCCCCTCAGAGGAGAGTATATGAAGCCAAGGAGAGGGAAGTCAATCTGAGGATTGAAAGGGAAGAACTTGCCCTGGCCAAAGAAAGACTTGCCTTTGCTAGAGAGCAAGAATTGAGGGGGTTAAAACCCACTGGTGGCAGCATTATACCTAGCAATAGGGACAGGGGTTTTGATACAAGACACCTGAGTACGATAGTGCCCCCCTTTAAAGAAGGGGATGATATCCACAAATGGATAACTGCTTTGGAGAGGGCCTGCACTGTCCAGTGCGTCCCCCAGAGTCGGTGGGCAGCTGTCTTGTGGCTCTCCTTTGAGGGTAAAGGAAGAGATAAGCTCCTCACTACTAGAGCTGAGGATGCTAACAATTACCAAGTCCTGAAAACTACACTGATAGATGGGTTTGGCCTAACCACTGAGCAGTACAGGTTGCTGTTCAGGGA
This sequence comes from Lissotriton vulgaris, assembly GCF_964263255.1. Lineage (NCBI taxonomy): Eukaryota > Metazoa > Chordata > Amphibia > Caudata > Salamandridae > Lissotriton > Lissotriton vulgaris. The sequence goes on along the minus strand of NW_028248083.1, from coordinate 167,411 downwards.
TACCCAGAAAACTCAGTCTCAGGATTGGTCTGATTTCGTTGATTGTGCCACTAAGGCTTTGGAGGGCTGGTTACTGGGCAGTAAAGTTACTGATTATACAGGATTGTACAATCTGATCATGAGGGAACAGATTTTAAACAATTGTCCAAACCAGTTGTTGCATCAGCATCTTGTTGACTCAGATCTGACCTCTCCCCAAGAATTGGGAAAGAAGGCAGACAGATGGGTCAGAACAAGAGTTAAGCAAAACCAGGGCCAGAACCAGGGTGGTCAGAAGAAAGCAGACCAGAAGGGTAAAGATTCTAAAGGTGAAAATGACCAGAAGTATTCGACAGGCCCCCAACAAACCAAAGAGGGTGGGGGTCAGGCTTCCCAGAAAAAGAAGAATCAAGAAGGCCAATCTAAAAGGTGGTGCCAGTACTGTAAAAGTAAAACTCACTGGTTTAGTGAGTGCACCAAGAAAGGAGGGCAGACTCCTGCTACTGCAGCCCCTAAGGCACCTGTGCCCCCTAGTACAGCCAGCAGTAGTAGTGCACCTCCCAAGGGTTTAGTTGGGTTAACATTGGGTTCTGAGGGGTATGACAACTTAGTTGGCACACTCACTCAGGCTGTCCTTGTCTGTACAGGGGATGTGGATATATCCCCTGATGTCAGTCCCAATACTTTGGGCAAATACAGGCAGACACCTTTGATAAATGGAAAAATGGCTCAGGCCTATAGGGACACTTGTGCCAGTGTCACCATGGTGACACCTAACTTTGTGGACCCTGGACAAATCATGCCAGGTACAGATTTCCTGGTGACCAATGCAAACAATGTCACTACCAGTCATAGTATGGCAATTGTTGCTTTCTCCGGGGAGGGGTAAATGGCCAAAAGAAGGTTGTAGTTAGTTCAGACCTCCCAGTGGATTGTTTGTTGGGCAATGATTTGGAGTCATCACAATGGTCAGAAGTGGAGCATAGGACTCACATGGAGATGTTAGGCTTGCCAGCACATGTGCTTGCTGTGACTAGGTCACAGGCCAGAAGATGCCCCACTGAACAGGTGCTGGATCCTGGAACAATGGACCAGACACCTTCCAAGAAGAAGAGCAGTAGGGTTAAGGCATTGCCTTCCCCCTTGCCCCAGGTTGAGGATCAAGTCTCAGAGAAGGCTGACCTACAGGAACTGAGGGAAACTGAGCCTAAAGAGTTTGAAGTTGATCAAGTTGAATTCCTGGGCTCAGGGGGACCCTCAAGAGAAGACCTGGGGAAGGAACAGTTAGACTGCCCTTCCCTTGAACCCCTCAGACAGCAGGCTGCTGCTGAGGCTGCTGGGAACGCCACAGGTACCCACAAGGTATACTGGGAGGATGGACTCCTGTACACTGAGGCAAGAGACCCCAAGCCTGGCATGACCAGGAGGCTGGTTATCCCCTTGACTCAGAGAGGTTTCCTTCTTACCTTGGCCCACGAGATTCCCTTAGCAGGTCACTTAGGCCAGACAAAGACTTGGGACAGGCTTGTCTCACACTTTCACTGGCCTCACATGAATGAGGATACCAAGGAGTTTTGTCGCTCCTGTGTCACTTGCCAAGCCAGTGGTAAGTCAGGTGGCACAACAAAGGCCCCCCTTACACCAATGCCTGTGGTGGGGGTGCCCTTTGAAAGAGTGGGGATTGACATTGTTGGTCCAATGGAACCCCAGACAGCATCAGGGCACAAGTTTATACTGGTGGTAGTGGATCATGCCACCAGGTATCCTGAAGCTATTCCCCTTAGGACCACTACAGCACCTGTTGTGGCAAGAGCCCTAGTTGGAGTGTTCTCCAGAGGGGGCTTCCCTAAGGAGGTTGTCTCTGACAGAGGTGCAAACTTCATGTCAAGCTACTTAACTGCTATGTGGAAGGAATGTGGTGTCAATTACAAATTCACTACACCCTATCATCCACAATGCAATGGGCTTGTTGATAGGTTCAACAGGACCCTAAAAGGGATGATTCATGGACTACCTGAAAAGCTCAGGCGTAGATGGGATGTCCTGCCTTCTGTTTGCCTACAGTGAGGTCCCACAAAAGGGGGTTGGCTACAGCCCTTTTGAACTTTTGTATGGGCATCCTGTGAGAGGCCCCCTGTGTTTGGTGAAGGAAGGATGGGAGAGACCTCTCAAAAAGCCTGCAACCAGCATAGTGGACTATGTACTTGGTCTCCGCTCCAAGATGGCTGAGTACATGGAGAAGGCATCTGAAAACCTTAAGGCCAGTCAAGAACTCCAAAAAGCTTGGCATGACCAAAAGGCTGTCCTGACTGTTTATCAGCCTGGACAGAAGGTGTGGGTGCTGGAGCCAGTGGCCCCAGCAGCACTCAAAGACAAATGGTCTGGGCCCCACACAATTCTTGAGCAGAAGGGAGAGGTCACCTACCTGGTAAATCTTGGAACTCCCAGGAGCCCCCACAGGTTGCTCCATGTCAACAGGCTCAAAGCATATGTCGACAGGAAGGACATGAGCTTGCTCATGGCCATAGATGAGGGACAGGAGGAAGAGAGTGACCCTCTCCCAGACCTGCTCACTCAGAATCCTGATGATGGGTCAGTAGATGGTGTTGTCTTTTGTGGCAGCCTCTCTGAGCATCAACAGAAAGACTGTAAACAGGTTCTTCAGTCTTTCAGACATATGTTCTCTCTGACACCCAGTCAGACCAATTGGTGTACCCATGAGGTTGACACTGGTGACAGCTTGCCAGTCAAGAGTAAAATCTACAGGCAGTCTGATCATGTTAGAGACTGCATCAAAACTGAAGTGCAGAAAATGTTGGAGTTTGGAGTCATTGAACCCTCAGATAGCCCTTGGGCTAGTCCAGTAGTTCTAGTGCCAAAACCTCACACCCAGGGTGGTAAGAAAGAGATGAGGTTCTGCGTAGACTACAGGGGTCTCAATGCAGTCACTAAGACTGATGCCCACCCAATACCAAGGGCAGATGAGCTTATATTATTATTATTATTATTATTATGCTGTTTTATAACGCGCTCCATTACTGCCGGAGTATCCTGGCGCGAAGAAGAAAAAACAGAATAAACAGCCTACCCTACACAGAACAAAAAACTAAAAGGCTTGGCGAAACAGATGGGTTTTCAACTCTTTTTTAAAAGAAATAAGGTTCACAGTAGCTCGCAAGGATAGAGGGAGCTCATTCCAAAGCGGCCTTCACCGCCACTGATTGCCCTCCCAGCCGAGAAAGCCGGAAGAGCGGGACCTGAAGCAGATGTTGAGCGGCAGAGCGCAAAAGTCGCTTAGGAGAGTAGCGCCTAAATCGTTTCATCAGGTAGGCGGTGCCTTGTCCATAGATAGCTTTGTGGGCCAGGGTCAAAATTTTAAAAGTAATCCTCTGGGAAACTGGCAGCCAGGGCAGACTCTGCAGGTGATTCCTAGCGCTGACCCGACTGGGGATATTACCCAACAGTCTGACGGTTGCGTTTTGGATCACCTGGAGACGTCTCACCATATAGGCCGGGGATCCACTCAGCAGGCCATTAGCATAGTCAAGTCGCGAGAGAATTAAAGCTCTCGCACCTGACTCTCTTGCTGAGGCCGGCAGATAGGGGAAAAACTTCCGCAACGCCTTAAGAGTCCCGAAACAGCCTCCTGCCAGCTTCTTAATGTGCCCCTCAAACCGGAGGTCTTCCCCAAACCAGACCCCTAGGTTCTTGGCGAGGACATTGACTGAACCGGGCATCGGGAAACCGGCCGGCCAAAGTGCTTCTCTAAAGTTAGGGGGGAATTGACCGTAGAGCAGTATTTCCGTCTTATCCTCGTTGCACTTCAGTTGCGCGGAGGCTAACCAGTTGAAAACCGCGGATAAACAAAACTGAATCCGCTCGGTATCTAAGACAGCACTGGGCCAGGTGAACAACAGCTGCGTATCATCGGCATAGGCGATGATTTTGGCCCCCAGTTGTTCGGCAAGCTCAATCAAGGGGGTCAGGTATATATTAAAGAGAAGAGGGCTCAAGGTGGAGCCCTGAGGGACCCCAGTCATGAGGGGCTTAGCCGAAGATGAAAAAGGAGGGAGCCAAACCTGTTGCGATCGAGACGAGAGAAAGGAGCGCAGCCAGTCCAAAGCAAGGCCAGCAACCCCAATGTCCGCAAGTCTAGTGAGGAGGCGTTGGTGCGGCACCGTGTCAAACGCGGCAGAGAGGTCCAATAAAATTAGAGCTGCTCTGCCGCCACAGTCCAGACACTCCCTAACTGCCTCAGAGATCTCCACCAAAGCAGATTCCGTGCTGTGCGCAGCACGGAAACCAGATTGAGCAGGATGGAGAGCCCCAGATGATTCCACAAACTCATTAAGCTGCCGGAAAGCCAGTTTTTCTCCTATTTTTGCCATAGCCGGGAGCAGGGAAATTGGCCGGTAATTGGCCAGCACTTCATGGTCTGCTCCAGCCTTTTTCAGCAGGGGAAGTAGCTTAGCTTGTTTCCACTCAACAGGAACTGTGGCTGATTTAAATGAAAGGCTGACGATATGCGTCACTTCCTGCACCACCCCTTCCGCTACCCCTGCCAACACCCGCGCTGGACACGGGTCAGAAGGTGATCCAGATTTCAAGGATTTAATCACGGCCAGTATGTCAGTGGCAGTGGGAGGAGTGAGCTCCACTATCTGGGGAGATGAACCCTCTAAAGGAGGGGAAAGATGGAGAGAGCCATCCGGAAAGTGGCTAGAGCTAAGACTCACCTGAATAGCCGCTATTTTTTGCTCAAAGAACCCGGACAAGCTCTCACACCATACTGCAGAAGCTGGAACCACCCATTGCTCAGCACAGGGAGAAAGGAAACTATTAACAATCGCAAAGATCTCGCGACTGCTGTTGTTAGCTTTAGATAGATTGGCTTCTGCCAACTACTTAAGCACATTTGACCTGACAGCTGGGTATTGGCAAATCAGGTTAGCTGAGGATGCCAAGCCCAAGACAGCGTTTTCAACCCCTGGTGGGCATTATCAGTTTGTGGTAATGCCCTTTGGTCTGAAAAATGCACCTGCCACCTTCCAAAGGTTGGTGAATCATGTCCTCACTGGCCTGGATGACTTCTGTGCAGCGTATCTTGATGATATTGCTGTCTTTAGCTCCACCTGGGAGGATCACCTGGTCCACCTGAGGAAAGTGTTAGAGGCTCTGCAAGCAGCAGGCCTCACTATCAAGGCCACCAAGTGCCAGATAGGGCAGACACAGGTTGTATACCTGGGCCACCTTGTAGGTGGAGGCCAGGTTCAGCCACTGGAGAGCAAAATACAGTCAATCAGGGACTGGGCTCCTCCAACCACCCAGACTCAGGTTCGAGCTTTCTTGGGCCTGACTGGTTACTAGAGAAAGTTTGTCAGGAACTATGGATCAATTGTGACTCCATTAAATGAACTGACAAGTAAGAAAATGCCAAAAAAAGTTCAGTGGACAGCAGGCTGTCAAAAAGCATTCGATGACCTAAAGCAGGCCATGTGCACAGCACCTATCCTCAAGAGTCCAGACTACTCCAAACCATTCATTGTCCAAACAGATGCTTCTGAGTTGGGTGTGGGAGCTGTTCTATCTCAACTGAATTTTGATGGTCAAGACCAGCCCATTGCTTTTATAAGCAGAAGTCTGACCCCCAGAGAGAAGAATTGGTCAGCTATTGAGAGGGAGGCCTTTGCTGTGGTTTGGCACTGAAGAAGCTGAGGCCATACTTGTTTGGCACTCACTTCAAGATTCAGACCGACCATAAGCCCCTCTTGTGGCTAAATCAGATGAAGGGTGAAAACCCCAAACTGCTTAGGTGGTCCATTTCCCTACAGGGGATGGACTTTACAGTGGAACATAGACCTGGTACTGATCATGGCAATGCCGATGGGCTCTCCAGATATTTCCACTTAGAACAAGAAGACTCACCTGGTCAAGGTTAGCTTATTGTCCCAAAGTTTGGGGGGGGGTCATGTAGGAGAGTAGGGTCTGCAATCCTATGATCACCCAGATTTTTTGCTTTTGTTTCACTGGTTTACGACTTTCTCTGGCTGTGGGCCTGCCAATCAGACCCACAGCCTGGCTGTTCTCTCTCTAAATTACAACATGTACCCTAGGTGCATTTACCAATTGGTACTGGGCCACCTTATCAGACCCTGACTCAGGGCATAGGTGTACCCAGGGCCTACCAGGGGCTGAAGCATATATTATGCCACCCCTGGATGGCCATCTAAATCTGACACAACTGGCTACACGACAGCTGGGGCAAGGTGGTGTAATCACCCTTTGCTATAGATATAGTATACCTATATCTAACCCTAAAAATGGACACACAGATTCCTATCAGTCACTCCTATGGCAGGCCTTGACAATCCTGAAGGCAGAGTGCTTGGAATCGTGTGAGATGGTGCTCTGGCATGAGCTGAGCCTGTCTGCAGCTTGCGGAACCAAGTCCTAATAGCTGTTCCATGATATCGCATACCATATACTCTTAAGTGCATTATAATCCTCGCGGTTATATGCTATCTCTGGTATTGCTTTATCAAAACATGTCGAGTAAGGTGTCATACGAATTGGAATACTAACCCCTCGCCAATTCTGGCGACGGGGTTAGCATTCCACCCTTCTAGAGGGACACGACATGTATGTAACTGTGAACCCCGGTTAAAGTTAAGCGAAGCCTCAGCTCCACAAAATGGATGCTGCCACCACAGACACGAGTCTGACCTCCTGCTGCTGGGAGTCCTTCCAGCGAGGAGAGCTTGGACAAAGGGTTTCCTGTCAGGGGCGGTGCTAGCACCATCACAGACAGGGTTTTGTGTATCCTGGGTAGGCAGGGCTTTACAGGAAGGTGACTGCTGAGTGGCACCCCGGTGCTCACTACGCATAGGCCGGCCAGAACCAGTTCCAGGGGCACACCAGCCCCTGGCCTGGGGAAGTCCGGCATGGGAGAGGGGTGTAACCACCCCCCTTCCTAGTCCCACCCATAGGCAGGACCTAGTCACCGGGTCAGCCCCTTTTCTTAGTATAAAGATAGGAGCGGGCCCCCTGTTCAAATTAGATCATCTTTGGAATCAAGACACGACTTTCTTCGAAAGGACTTCAAGATTTCTTCTTCAAGATTCTCCCTTGTGGCTAAGGAGTAGTCACCCTGCACCCGTAGGCACCATCAAGAACACTGCGGTCTGCTGCAAGTCCTTCCTCCGGAATCCGACTGCCCAGCTCGACGAGAACCGGCTTCCCTGGCACCTCTGACCTCTACTCACCTCTACAGCTAAGCTGAGAACCGTGGGTGCGACAAGACCTCGAGGGACCGGCCATCTTCAAGACTGCACGACTTCTTCACAGCACGACCGCCGAGGGATCCTCTGGTGAGTGCTTTGGGGTCCGAGAAGCCCCGACCCTGAGCAGCTCCAGCACTGAAGTACAGCCTCCCAGCATTTCCACGATCTGCGTGGGGCCCTTCTGCTTTTTGCTGCTCACCACGTTGTTTGGCTACTAGCCCGCTGGCTTGTGGCCTTCTGAACGACGCCCGACGACATCACCACTGCTGGTCTGGTTGCTCCAGACTGGCCCGTGCTCCCTTCCAAGAGAGGAGCACCCCGGACCCTCCTGGTCCACTCCAGACGCCATTTTAGGTCCACCGCGTGGGCTTGAATTAGCCAAGGCTTTGTTGCCCAATCCTGGGTCCAGCGACGCCGACAGCTTCATCCATCATGGGACAGCTCGCTCCTCCATCCTGGTCGCCGACAACGCCTCCTGGTCCGTGAGATCTGCAGAGCACAGCGTCGCCCACTCACCTGGTCGAGGTGACTACCATCCGGTGCCCTCCTGGTGCCACCTGACTACTGGCTAGTAGTCACGAACTTGGTCCCCTCTGCTTTCAGGTGTCATCTATCTTCGATCCAGGCTTGGATCCATCGAACTTTCTTCACTGGTCGCCTGCCTGCAACTTCTTTCCTTCAGGCTCCTGGTCCGGCAACGAGGATTCCCGACGTCTTTTGAGACATATGCAGCTGCAGCCCCTGGGCTAGGTAACTTCGGCATTTCGGTGCCCCAGCATAGCCTCACTATCCAAGGGTCAGAATCCACTTTCGTTTTTCTCCTACCAGGTCGGGTTCGCCCGAGAACACTAACTTTGTGAAATCTAGCTACCATAGACTTTGTCCCGCATCACGCGTGAAAGTGCACCCTCTGCACCCGAGTCCCCTAGGCCTCCTAGAAGTAATCTAACGATTCTATAGTCAAGTCCTAGCGATTCCAAAGCCTATTAGTACTGTACTTACCTGCTAGTAATTTTGCATTCCACTTTTAGGGTATATGGTTTTCCGTGCCCCTCGGGCATTTGTGTATACTGTGCTAACTTAAGTATTTTCGTAAGAGTTTTGTTTTGTGCTTAGTACCCTGTCCTCATAAAGAGTACAGGGCTGTTGTGATTCTAATAAATACACTGTTTATTTTCACAACACTTGTGTGGTGTCCTTTCACTTGGTGTTCAAGGGGTATGTGATGGTATAACAGCTGGCTTAACACGCCCTCTAGAATCTCTAGCCTTAGACTGCTCGTATCCACGCTACTTGGATAGCTGGTCTATAAGGTTGACTTACAACCAATCACCATAAGGGTAGTTTGGACTGATACAAAGTGCTCACTAGAATAGTGAACATTATATATCAGGCCAACTTCTCACAACATCCGCCATACGTTCCATACTCAGCAATTTCCATAACCTAGCATACCAGAGGGAAAGTGCAGGGGCCACCTTCTTTTTCCAAGCCGCCGCCAAGGTCAACTTGGCCGCACCCATGCAGAGCCAAAGAATTTGTTTATCCGCTTTAGTCTGATGCTCCAGGAGCGGATCACGGAGACCCAAGAGAACGAAGCCTATCGAGTCAGGAATCGGGTAACCCAGCACTTTCTTGATTTGGGACAGTATCTCCTCCCAGTAGGGGCGAATGACAGGGCAGTCCCACCAAATATGGCGAAAATTCCCCAAGAGACCACATCCTCGCCAACATCTATCCGGCGCAGAGGGAAAAATCTTTTTCAACAGGGCTGGGTAAAGATACCAGTCCAGCATCGTTTTCATATGGGCCTCCCTGAGGTCAATGGAATGATTAAATCTGTGTAAGTCACGCCTGAGGTGAGTCCACTCCTCGTCAGAGACATCCCGTCCCAGGTGCTCTTCCCACAAACTCATGTATCTAGGGCGAGGCGAGATAGCCGTGGTAAGTAGAAGGCCATAGAGGAATGAGATCACCCCCCTCATGGACGTTGCGCGGGTGATAAAGGATTCGAAATCTGTGGGAGGCCTTGTCGCTGCATCCCGCACCTCCGGTGACAACGCCCAGTGTAGCATTTGGGCATGCCGGTAACGCTCGGATGGTAACACCGCATAATCACGCATGCAATTATGGAAGGTGAGTGGCTCATAACCATGAAACAAGTGCATGAGCGCATGGCACCCTCCCGTTCTCCACCCGTCAAAGGGGCCCTCCATGAGAGCCGGTGGAAAGGCCGGGTTAAAATGTATGGGGGTGAAGGGGGACGGGAAGGAGGTCCACCTCTCATCGCCAAAAACCGAGTCCCAGACCCTCAGGGTGGTACTCGTAGGGGTGCTAATATAGGCGTTACGAGGGCGATCCCCCTTCGCCTTCCAGACCAGGTCCCATATCGACCTCCCCGCTACACTCCTATCCATATGCAACCAGTGCTTCTCCGATTCCATCTGGGTCCACTCGACCAGCACTCCGAGTTGCGCCGCCTTATAATAGAGGTGCATATCTGGGCGGCCGACCCCACCTTTCTTCAAAGGCCGTCGCAGCGTGAGAAAGGAAAGTCTAGCGCGACCCCCTTGCCAAATATAGCGTAGGATCATGGTCTTAACACGCCTGAAAAAGCCCCCATCCAAAGCAATAGGGAGCGCTTGAAACAGGTACAGGAGCTTAGGGAGCATCGTCATTTTGACAGCATGGACGCGGCCCAGCCAAGAAATGAACATGGGCTTCCACCGATTAAGCTCGGTCTGTATCTGGGCCAGCAAAGGTGGGAAGTTGGCCGCATACAGAGTGGTGACGGATGAGGTCAGCCGGACCCCGAGATACTGTATAGAGGAGTTGGCCCACGACAGGGGCGTGAGCGGGTAGATGCAATCCACCTCAGCAGATGGTAGCGCGAGGTTAAGGATGTATGACTTGCCGGGGTTGACCCGAAAACCCGCCACTGCTTCAAACTGAGAGAGTACCTCCTGTACCCGTGGAAGGGAGCTTCCCGGGTCCACTAGTGACAATAGAACGTCATCAGCAAAAAGGGAAATTTTATGTTGCTCTCCCGAAAAGGGGAGACCACTAATGTCCGGGTCCTCCCGCACCCTAAGGGCTAGAGGTTCAATGCTGAGTGCAAAGAGTAGGGGAAATAGGGGACAGCCCTGCCGCATACCCCGGGAGTGTGCAAAGAAGGGTGAAACATGGCCATTAACCATGACCCTTGATCGAGGACTGTGATAGTAGGCCCGAAGCATATCTATGAATTTGGGGGAAAAACCAAAGGCCGCCAGCGTACCAAAGAGAAAGTTCCAGTCCACCCGATCGAACGCTTTTTCAGCGTCAAGGCCCACCAAGACCGCCGGGATCTTGAAGCGGTTAGCCTTCTCAATCAGATGAATCAGCCTTCTGGTGTTGTCGTGGGTCTGGCGACCCTTTATGAATCCCGATTGATCGGGATGGATAAGGGCAGGCATAAGGTCCTGGAGCCGTGCAGCCAAGATGGAGGAGTATAACTTAGCATCTACATTCAGTAGAGCTATGGGCCGGTATGACTCACACTTCGAGGGGTCCTTCCCGGCTTTGGGGATAATCGAAATCAGCGCCTCTGCCGTGGTGCCCGTAATCTGGCCCGCCTCCCTCATGCCATTAAAAAGTGTCACCAGGAAGTCCCCCAGCTCAGAGGCAAAGGTCTGATAGAAGGGTGCCGTGAAGCCATCCGGGCCAGGCGCCTTAAGCGGTTTAAGGGATTTGATTTCGGTCAACACCTCCTCCCTAGTAAAGGGGGCTTCCAAAAGGTCGTTCCATTCCTTGGAAACCTGCGGAAGTGGATGAGCCCTCAGGTATTCCCGCTGATCTTCCGGCTCCAGGCTATCCGCCGAATACAGGGCGGCATAGAATTTGCCGAAGAGCTCCGCCTTGGCCGCGTGTTGATGCTCCAAGGCGCCCGAGGGCGCCCGGATGCCACCTACATATTCCCTCTCACGCTTATCGTGAAGCTGTCGAGCCAGATGTTTCCCCACTTTATTGCCTTGTGCGTAAGAAAGACTTCGTAAGCGCAGGAGGGTATACTCCGCCCGATTATTATAGTGGACCCTGAGTTTACCCCGCACTGCCGCAAGCGGACGAAGCGTCCTTCGAGAAGGATTCTGCTTGTGCGCAGTTTCAAGTGTCACCAGCTCCGCCTCCAGTGCCTCCCTTTCCTCACGCCTAAGTTTGTTCAGGGCGGAGTTCAACGCGATGCACGTGCCCCGTGTTGTCGCATTAAAGGCGTCCCATTGGGTGAAAACCGAGGTGTCCCCTTCTGTTATGTTATGCGTTTTTATTAGGCGCACAGATGCTCCAGCCAAGGAGGGTCCTGGCGCCCGACAAGGCAGCTGCACAACACAACGAAACAATAATCAGACAATATTAAAAACTAAGGGAATAAAAAAGTTTTCACCGCACGGCGAAAAGAGAGCAGATCCCTCAGAGCACGAATCGCCGGGGGCAGGGAGTTCCACAAAACCGCCGCGCGAACTTGAAAGGAACGCCCTCCTGCCCTACTCCGCTTAAAGCGTGGCACAACAGCCAGTTCTAAATCCGCTTCTTTATTAAACTCAAAGAATTCACCAATGGCCGCCCTGAGTTTTGTGCACGACTCCTGATCACGTGTAAGGGATACAGGGAGTACCATTTGCGGTGGGGGGACGTCCCCGGGGCCCAAGTCAGGCATACTGCCAAGAGACTGTGATCTGATACAGAGAGCGGGAATATCCTACTTTCCCGCAGGTCCCCCTGTAACGACTGATTCAGAAAGATGTGATCGAGACACAAATACGTGTGGTGAACATGGGAGAAGAACGTATAGTCTCTAGCGTGGGGGTGGAGGGCGCGCCAGCTATCAATGAGACCCAGACTGTCTATAGCGTCACGCAACTCAGGGGAGAAGAGGCCTGCCTCCGTCCTCTGTTGGTGAGAGCAATCAAGGCCTTTGTCCCAAACCAAATTGAAATCCCCCATCACTATCAAAGCACCCTCCCCAAAATCCCCCACCACCCGCATGAAAGCCTCAAGGAACCCATTTTGGCCCGTGTTCGGCGCATAGAGAACCACCCACGTGCAGAGCTTGCCAAGGAGCATCCCCTTCACCATCAGCCATCTACCCTCCTTGTCGCTTCGCACACCCATAGGTTGAAATTGAAGTGTAGAGCGGAACAAAAGTGCCACCCCCCGGTGCTTAGTAGTGGCAGAGAATTTGTAAATCAGTGGGTATTGCCTATTCTTAAGCCTGGTTTCGTACCTACGGGACAAATGAGTCTCCTGCAGTCCCACCACATCCAGATGATGATCTATAATGTATTTCCACACCTTCTGACGCTTTTGAGGGGAATTAAGGCCTTTAACATTCCATGAACCTATCGTAACAGGCATCATTTATACATTACCCTCCCCCACCCCGCTCCACATAGTGCCCCCCGTAGTGCCATAAACAAACCGACCACACCCGCAATCATACCAGGTCCACCGCTACCACCACTGAGCCCATTCCAAAACAACCCTCCCCCAATCCAAAGGAGCCCCAAGACATCATACAGAAAAAACAATTCCAGAACCGGAAAGAGAACAAATAAACCAAGAGAAGAAGCAGCTGGACATGACCATAAGGGTCGGGGGTAGAAGACCCGGGTAATGCCCCCCTCGAGTTCAGGGTCGGGGTAACCCTCCAGTGGAGCACAGTCCCTTAATGTACCTGAGGTGGTAGAGCCCCTCTGGCCCCACGGGCCGCTGTTTGGGGAGCCTAGGCTGCCGAAGAGCTGTCTATCTGGCTCGAATCAGTCACCAAGGCCACCGAAGCAAGAACCTCTCCCCTCTCACTTTGGCTCGCCGAGGGAGTCGGGCCCTCCGCCACACCAAGGCGGCCCACTCTCTGCCATGCCAGGGAGCGGGAACGGCGTCGTCTTCTTGGGGAAGCGCTGGCGCCAGCCGACGCGGCCTCCTCCTCCATGCCCAGAAGTTCCCTGGCAGTCGCCAGAGATCGCACTTGCACAAGACTGTTCTGCCGTCTAAAGATGAGGCCGAAAGGGGTGGCCCCAGGAGTAGGACACCCCGTGGTCCCGCAGGAAAGCCGTGACCAGGCGGAAGTCCCGCCGCTTCTGCAATGTGGAGGCCGCCAAGTCTTGAAAGAGATGGGGGCTGTGTCCCCGAAATTGTAGGTTGTTGGTATCCCTGGCTTTTCGTAGGATCCTCTCTTTTAATTGAAAGTCGTGGACAAAGACTAAAATGTCCGGCGGCGGCGAGCGCGCACCACGTGGCAGCCCAACTCGATGCACTCTGTCCATGCGGATCTCCGAGAGGTCCGCCTCTGCCACAACCTGCAGGAAAAGGGCCTCCACATATTCCCGCAAGTTTTCACCTTCTCCTTCCCAGGGTACGGCTCGGATTCGAATGTTATTGCGGCGGGACCGGTTTTCCAAATCTTCGCAGTGGGTCTGAAGGTCTAAATTTTGCTCTCGGAGCCTGAGCATGTCCTGCTGTAACTGGTGGACGTCACCAGTAAGGCCTAGATCGTGCTCCTCCAGGGTCGCCACCCGTTCTCCGATGCCATCCACATCTCGGCGGATCTCGCGCAGATCGGAGGCCAGCTGTGACTTCAGCTCCGTGATGTCGTCCTTGATGGACGCAAAAAGTTCGATCAGGAAGGCCTTCGTGACCGGGCCATCCCCGTCGTCCTTCGTAGGGGACTTGCTGGAGCTGGGGGGCGATCCGGATGGACCCTTCCCAGGGCCGTCCTTCCCAGTCCTGTTCATGCGGTTTCTCGTTATCCTGTTGAGGAGCCTCGGCTAGCCCCCGCTCACTCCGCGATCACCAGGAGCGTCCCGGGATATCAGGCCGCGCTCCCTCGCGCCCCCGAGACCTCCGCTCCGCCGTCACTGGGAGGCCGGGGCTATCAGAGGATAGCAATCGCCGTGCACACTCAATGTCCGCTAGGTCGCCCCCGGGCTATAAGGGGTAGGGACGGATCAGCACCTCCTCTCCTCTCGTCCCTCTGCGCTGTCCAGCAGCCGCCAGACAGGTCGGCGCCTCCTCGCCACCTCCGTCCAGGCGACGTTAGCCAAGATGAACCACAGGGAGGTAGATTAAGCTCGTGACGGCCCCAGTCGGGGGGTCCTGCAGTGCGATCGTTCCTCACCGCAACTCGCTGTGGCCCAGGGTCCCCCGGGCAATGGCAGCCGATGCACTCCAGGCGATGCAGTGAAGGCCGCACTAGCGCATGTGCGTCGCCGCCTCGACACCTCGGCTAAGTCCGCCGTTCTTGGTCGTAGCTCGTCGGAAAAGGGCTCAAAAGCATTCGGGCACCTCAGTAACCCCATTAAAGTCGATTCCGGAGCAAAGATCGCCCCAGGACAGCTACACAAGGCGATGAAGGGCTCGGGGTGCCGGAGGAGCTCGCAGGCACGTCTTACTCCGTCGCCATCTTGGCCACGCCCTGCCCCTGTGTTTTTAAGCATCCCCGCTTGGCAGCGGGGCTGCTCAACGAGGGGGCATTTGTTTGTTTTAGGAACTGGATGGTTCCAGAGGCCACCCCCTGTTACTTTGCCCGAGGGCTCACAGATATGCTGCTCCAACAGTGACCTAATTGTTTAGAGGCTCTGAGACCTCAGTTTGGCCGCATTATTTCCTAGTCCCCAGAGGGGGGACTCCAACGATGGACACGTGTCTTCTTTCCTGAGCCCAGAGGGCTCTCAAATATGCCCCAAGTGGTCCTAGAGCCAGAGGGCTCCAATTTTGGGAGCCAGAGTGCTTACAGGTGCACAGTAATTCAGAGCCAGATGGCTCCAGCAGTTGGCGCAGTCCTTATCCAGAGGGTTAGTGAGAGCCCTGTCGCAGTTTTGTCCTCCAGCTGCCCAGCAAGTAGTGGGCAGCTGCACCGTTTAGGTTTTTATTCCTAGGGGACATGTTCTTTTGGACTTAGGGGTGAGTCGCACTCCTTCATCCCTACCCTGGCCTTCCCCAGCTGTGCAGCACTTAGTGCCAGCTGCAGCGTTTAGGCCCTGCTCTGTCCCATGTATATAATCCCCTGTAAATTCTGCCCGTCCCTCTGGCACATTGTAAAGTATGTGGTTATTATCTAATGTGTTTTTTACATACACCTTGTGTGGAGTTCCTTTTGTGGGGGGCCTGGGATGTTGTTGCTGGTGGGTGCGTGTGCAAATACTTAACTTACATTGCCTCCGGGGTAAGCCTTACTGCTCGTGTCATGCTACCAAGGGGGTGAGCAGGGGTTATCTTGGCGTGTAACTTCCTTGCCCTGACTAGAGTGGTGGTTTCTGCCTGATTTTAGCGCAAGCCTCAGCCAACCAGAAATCCCATTTCTAACATCACCCTTATCAAAGTTCTTAGAATTTTGCTTCTTTGGGTCTCCACCTTAATTCTGTACCTTCTGCTTCACCCTGGTCCTGACCCATTTGTCTGCCTTCATTCTCAATTCTTGTGGAGAGGTCAGATCAGAGTCTATCAGGTACTGATGCCCCAGCTTTTTTTGACAATTATTAAGGATCTGCTCCATCATAATTAGGTTGCATATTCATTTGAAATCACACACTTTACTGCCAAGTAACCAGCCCTCCAGAGCCTTAGTAGCACAATCATCAAAGTCCACCCAGTCTTGAGTCTGTGCCTTTTGGGTATCTCTGAACTTTATTCTGTACTGTTCAGTGATAAGGCCAAACCCTTCAATCAGTGCACTCTTCAAGATATGATAATTATCAGGATCCTCTTCTCTGACAGTGAGAAGCTTGTCTCTACCTTTGTCTGCAAAGGAGAGCCACAAGAATGCTGCCCACTGCTCCTGTGGGACCCCCTGAACTTTACAGGCCCTTTCCAGTGCAGTAATCCATTTGTGGATGTCATCCTCAATCCGGTAGGGAGGGACAATCTTGTTTAAATTCCTATGGTCCTGAGATCTCTCTCTACCACTAGGGAAGTTGCTGCAACCTTCGGGCTCTAGCCCCAGCTTCTTTCTAGTTCTCTGAAGCTCTAGGGTGTCCCTTTCTAAGGCTACCTGCTGTCTTCTAATTGTCAGCTAGGCTTCCTCATACTTGATCTGCCTTTATCTCTTCTCCTGGGAGGATTCCCTCCTGTGAGAAGAAACAGAGGTCCCTATAGATGTGTCAGAATGGATAGACTCCTCTGAAGGAAATCTTGACCTTCTAGGCACACCTCCAACTCTCCCAGGTGGGACAAAGAGAGGGCCAGCTTGGCCTTCTTCCTCGTCTCCAGGATGAGCTTCTTCCAGGTCAAGGTCATTGTCACCTTCCTGGTCGGATTCAGAGGGCTGGTCCTGGTCCTTTTCATCCTTGGGTCTTTCCTCTTCTGCTGCCCCACCCACACTTCCTACCCTTCCAGGCCATGAGGCCTTTCTGAGATCATCCAAGAGACTCTATGAGGCGTTGGGTGTTTGCACTTTTGCCTGTCTTCAATCTCCTAGTAGTACACAATTCTCTTGATTCCAAGAATGGGAATGTGTCATACTTGGATGCCAGTACTGACATCTGGCAGGGACCCACTGGTTCCTGGCCTTGATGACATCACTGGTGTGGTGTGGTATATGCACCTACTTACTCTAGTGTGGCTTACTAAACTCTCTTAAGTTGTAGAAAGGGTGTGCTAAGGCCTTGACACACAACTCTAATTTCAGGAAACCTTACTGTAGGTTAAGCTTGGATTATATGTACCTCTGGCACCTTTAGTGGTTTTCAGTTAGTCACTCACTTGAGATTATCTGGTAAAACAATGGCAAGCTGGAATCCCAACTGCTGCACACCAATGTGAGAAGTTGGCCTGGTATATACTGTCCACTAGTGATAGTGGGAACCTTGCACCAGTCCAAACAACCCCTTAGAGTTGATAGGTTAAAGACAACCTTATTTGAAAGCTATCCTAGTGGTAGCTGTGGAGATCAGCCATCAGGCTAAGTCTTGAAGGAATGTAAAGCAGCTTGTTTTACCAGTCTCTAATCTCATGAATGAATTAGGTCAAAGCACATATGTTACACTTAATATCACACAATAAATTAGCACAATATACATTAGGCCAGACGGAAGAACCAAACCATATATCAATAAAGTGGTATAAAAACGACAACTTGACTAGACACACGGCCTAGAGACTGGAGAAGTGCTGGAACCACCCAAGGTAGTGACTCAGGGGACCCACGGGGGACCCGTGCAGTGTGAGAACACAGACACGAATCACCGTTAACTTCTATGGGGAAAGTCGTGGTTGGAAATTTAAAGATTAAGGACACTTAGGAGAGGACTTTTAGCAAACCCCTTTAGACTTAAGAAGCTGTAGGGCCAACACCCACGGGATCACCGTAGTACTCGAGTTACCTCATCCAGGGAAGCCGGGTGCATAGGTGTCTTTTGGTGTCGGGAATTGTCGTTGATTTCAATGGCGATCTGCTGCAAAGTGCTCCTGCTGTCAAAGTGAAAAGGGTCCGGTGTGATTCAAGCCTGGATTGAAGATGGGAAGAACCTGAAAGCAGAGAGGACAGAGTCTGGGTCACTAGGCAGTGACCAGAGGCATAATAGATGAATGCCCACCTATGTCGGGTGATTCAGGAGTGAAGAGGCGAAGCTTGACTCTGCAACCACGAGGACCAGGAGGTATCAAAGACAACCAGCATCTGTATTTGAGCTGTACCACAAAGGATGTTGAGTCAGTGCTGCGGTGTAGGTGCCCTGATTAGATCCAACAAGCCTTGGCAACAGCAACCCATGCAGAAAGAGAAGAAATGCTTCGGTTCGGACCAGCAAGGTCAGAGGGACTCACCAAGTGGTGGGGAGTCAGGGCACGTCTGGAGCAACCAGGGAAGCCCATGGAAAGTCAGAGTTTCCTTCACAATGACCCACCAGTCCACAGACCAGGGATCGGGAAAGGTCCTCGAGCTGAAACACACAGAACTGGCTCAAGGAACACTCGTGTTGTGTAGGCCAGTAATCTTTATGCCAAAGGTGCTCGGGGCTTGGGCTATAAGTGACCTAAAGCACAGCCTCAAAGAACGGTTGAGAAGCTGATGCACTTGAAAATGTGCACGGTGTCCAGGAGTTCTGGTTCCACATTACTCACGAGGGCTCCGGGTCTCAGCGTTGCTGGGGACTCGGGCCGCCCCTTGAGAAATCTTGAAATCCACCTCCTGGGCTGCAAATACTTCAGAGTCCAGCGGGATCTTCGGAGGTACAGACCAGCAAATGCTTCGTTGGTGCCTGCCAAGCAGGGGAGTAACTTCTTTACTCCAAGGGAGATTCTTTAGTCATTTAATTGTGTAGATCATTGAAGTTCCGGGTTTTCTGTTGCAGAGTTTCGTCCAGGTGTAATCTAAAGTTTTGTTACCAGGTGTTCCATACTTATTCCCAAGGAAGGGGTTGGACATACTCTGGGGACCCACCTATGGGAGGGTTTGGAAAGAGGGGTGGCTACACCCATTTCCTTTGTCCAGTTTCGTGCCAGAGCAGGGGCTGGTAGCCTCTGCAACCGGTTTGATCTGGACTATGCACAGGGACACCAAATGTGCCCCCAGCGCAGACTTCAAAGAACTCTTGTACTAAAGCCTGTCTGGGAAGTGGTTACACCTTCCTGTGACAGGAAACCTATTGTGCAGACCTCCCCTGCCAGAGTTTTGTCCAGCAGCAGGAGGCCAGACTCGTGTCTGTGGCTGCAACATCCATTTTGTGATGTCAGGGCTCTTTAAAACAGGCACTGGGTATACCGGTGTGTACATGTCTCTCCATCTAGAAGGGTGGATCATACCCCCACCGCCAGGACTGGTGGAGAGGTATGATTCCAAAGTGTTTGACACCAAACACAACATGTTTCCGTGCAGCCAACCCAAAGTTAGCATTTACGGCGAGGTTATAATCCACTTAGAGTATATTGTAGTGGGGCTGAGCCTTGCATTCACACAGTGTTAAGTTAGCATGACCTTATTAGAAGTTTAAACGCCATTTTACCTTTCTGCTGTCTTTTGCACAACACACACTTTATTAATTGTTTAGAGTTTTGGCAGAGTGTTTTGCTTCACATGAGAATAACTTGTTTTCTACATTGCTAGACTTGCTTTGTAAGCCTAGTCTGTACAGTAAGTGCCGAGGCCTTCAAGGTAATTTCAACACTGTGGTTGTTGGTCAAACTGATCAGCGCACGTTCTAGACGTAACACATATGCAGCTGCGGCCACCTCAGCTACTGGTGCCTTTAATAATGCACTGTATTGGCATGATTGGACACACTTGGAGAACATTTGTATGCTGAGAGCTTGTGGAGAACTTGATGTGATACACTTCCGCTAATCCTTGAGGTATGGGGTCGCCTAAGCTACTCCGAGGAGTGTCCCGGCGCTAGAAACCCAAGGCGGTACAGAGCGGGAGAGAGCAGACAGAACTTACTGAACAAAAAGCCACGACTTAAGGTCCTTCCTAAAAGCTAAAAGATAGACACTCATCCTCAGAGACAAAGGCAAGGCATTCCACAACTGCGGCGCCAAACGTTTGAAAGAGCGGTCCCCGCAGCGGGCACGCCTGATAGCTGGTAGAGAGGCCAGGGCCAGGGAAGATGACCTGAGTGACCTAGATGGCTGATAAAATTCCATCCGCTTTCTGATGTATTTAGTGGCAATACCATGATGTGCCTTAAAGGCCAGAGTGAGTGCTTTAAAGACAATGAGCCTCCGAATCGGAAGCCAATGAAGGGTTCCAGTCTCTTGCACTGGATCTCCGATGAAGACGGAAAATGGCGCGCGCGGCAGGGAATTGAACAATTTGCAGACGCGTTAGGAGGAATTCCGGAAGTGAGTCCCAATGGAGTGGTGGTGTCAATCATCTTAATAGTGTCTGCCTCGTCCTCCATGTCCATATAGATATTAAAGTTGTCTAAAATCAGACAATGCTGTGAATTTAGGCCTATGTAAGCCGAAGAGACCTTCTGTAGTTATAAAATAACCTACTAGCAAGGGAGGGTGGAAATATAGGTATATATTTAACCTGTTTCCATTTAGCATTATGACATGCTTTCTCCCTTTGTATTTTATGGAATAGTAACTATGCTGACAATCTTATTTCCTATCATATGTCTAGATGTATTAGCTGAAATGCTGCACTTGAGATCACAGCATTAAAATAAATATTTTAAACGTGCACGTGTCTCCTTTTATTCCCTGATCTGGACTGGTGTGAGAGTATAACGAAAGAGTGTTCATGTTTCCCACCTTACCTGAGGTAACCTAAGTGGCATGTTCTGGGTTGTCTAAACATTGGTTACTTTGTTATAGGAAGAAGAGCTAATGAGACACTGATTGCTAGTCTGGTAGGGGATTTTGGGTACTAAGGTGAGTTTTTGGCACACCCTAATTCAGTGAGGTCCTGAGTCTCTTTGCACAGTTCTGAGTCTGAGCAGAATCCCTGCAACAATATGGCCTAGCCGCATCACAGAACAACCCCAATAATAGATTCCGAAGGCTACAGAGGAGGGGCCCTGCTCATGCATTGACACCCTCTACACAAAACCGAGCACCCTACCTTCAGGATTGTTAAGGCCTGCCATAGGGGTGACTGATAGGTTTATATGTGTAGTGATTTAAGGTAGATATAGGTAACCTATATCTAAGTAAGGGGTACATGCACAACTTACCCAGGCTGCAGTAGCAGTCCTGTGGTGTCATTTTGGAAGGCTTCCCAGGGGTGGCACAATACATGCTGCAGCCCCGGGTAGGCTTCTGGGGTATGTCTGCCCTTAGTACGTAGTGTACCATATACTAGGGACTCATAAGGGGACCCCAGTAACCAAACTGGAGTGTATCTAAAGTACATGGAATCAATTTAGAGAGGAAGCAGCTGGGCTGGGGTCCTGAATGGCAATGCCCAAGCCAGACTGAAGTAAAACAACAGTGAAACACCATCAAAAAGTGGGGTAACCATAAGAGCAGATCCTACTCTCCTACACACCACAATACAGAATGAGTCCTGAAGTGAGAGCACGAGTTGCCCCAGTGATTGATCAAATGATTAAACAAGGTATTCTAAAGGAAATAGTGAGCAGTCGTTTTAATTCACCAATCATGGGACTTAAAAAGCCTAGTAGAATAGTGAAAGATTTGATGAAAATCAATAAAATAGTAATACCTTGTTGTCCAGTAGTACAGAATCCAGCAGTGATTCTTTACCAGGTCCCATGGGATGCCATTGGTACACTGTGATTGATTTGTGTCAAGCATTCTTTTCGATTCCATTGCATCCGGATAGCCAATATTTATTTGCTTTCTGGTTCTGAGACCGTGTTTTTGCATGGTGCCGAGTTCCTCAACGGTACAAAGAGAGTCCCTCGATTTTTATTCAGATACTGAAAACATTTTGGAGTCTTTGGTTATGCCAGGAAATTCGATCCTAGTTCAGCATATTGATGACCTATTGATGACATCAAAGACGCGCGAAGCTTGTGTCATAGACACACTAGCTTTACCAAACCATCTAGCAGAACGAGGACACAAGGTGTAGACAGAAAAATTACAGTTTTGTTGACAAGAAGTTCAATATTTAGGATACAAGATAGAAAGAGGATTCAAGAAAGTAATGTCAGAAAGAAAAAAGTGATTTGACAAATGACTTTGCCTAAGACAAAGAAAGAAGTACGAATATTGTGGTTGGATATTGTCGTCAATGGATCAGTGGATTCTCACTCCTTGTAAAGCCTTTGATAAGGCTGACAAGACAAGATGTGATGGATATGATTGAATTGGATGATGGAAGTGAAGAAGCATTTGTAAAACTGAAAAGTTGTTTGAGTCAAGTGTCAGCATTGGGAATGCCAGATTATACGAAAGAGTTTGTTTTGTTCTGTTGTGAAAGAGAAGGTTGTGCACTTTCAGTGTTAACACAAAGACACAAATTGTCTCAACCTCCAGTCGCATACTTTTCTGCTACCCTGGAACCGGTGGCTGCTTAAAAGCAGTAGCTGCTACTTGGGTGAGTTTGAACCAGAGTGAATCGATTGTGATGGGACATCCTGTCAAGGTGTATGTGCCACATTCAGTCCAGATCCTTTTAACAAGGACTCGTACTCAGCATTTGACCCCTAGTTGGCTGAATAAGTATGAAAGAGTAATATTGGTTTCTGAAAATGTAAGTGTGACAAGATGCACCATAATGAATCACACAACTTTGTTGCCTGATTCATACTGTGAAGAAGTGAGAGAGGAAGTTGATCATGATTGTTTGGATGTGACAGAAATGTGTACAAAGCCCAGGCCTGACATCCTTGACATCCCTTTAGAAGAGTCAGACTATGTAATGTGTGTTGATGGGTCATGCTTGAGGATGGAAAATGGAGAATTGAGTTCTGCCTATGCTGTTTGTACTGTGACAGGTACTTTAGAAGCTTCCTGTTTAAGAGGAGTCAAGTCTGTACAAAAAGCCAAATTGTTCGCTTTAACCAAAGCATGTAAAATTGGGAGGAGATTGAGAGTAACCATATTTATGGATAGTCAATATGGTTTTGGGATTGTACATGACTTTGGCCAATTGTGGCTACAGAGTTGATTTCTGACTTCTTCAGGGTCTCCCATCCGGAATGGGGAAAATGTCAAAGAACTATTGGAAGCATTGCAATTGCCAAATGAAAATGCCGTGGCCAAATATGCTGCACATAAATTAGGAAATGATTATGTGACACTGGGTAATCAGTACCCTGACCAATTTGCACAATTTTGTGCTCGACATACAATGTCTTTGAACAGAGGGTTGGAAAAAGAAGTTACCAATTGCCAAATAATGTTTTTCTCTGCTTTTGGAACATGGGATGAAGTTAGACTGTTACAGGATGAGGCAGACGCAAAAGATAAGGAACACTGGAGAAAATCAGGTTGCACTAGAAGAGCAGACGATGAAGTGTGGGTATGTCTAGATGGGAGGCCAATAATGCCGGATAGCTTGTTGTCACAAATGGCTAGAGTATATCATGGATCTAAACACATTGGGAGGGACGCCATGATTAGACATTTCAGACAGACATGGTATAATCCCAAGTTTAGGGTAGTTCCAGAAAGTCTCTCCCAGAGATGTTTGACCTGCCTGTGAGTAGTTGACCTGTTATATGCTGACCACTAATTATAGTGGGCACCTTGTACCAGTCCAAACAATCCTTATTGATGATTGGGTTAAAGACAACCTGTATTGAAAGCTATCCTAGTGGTAGCTATGGAGAGCAGCCTTCAGGCTAAGTCTCGAAGGAATGTAAAGCAGCTTGGTTTACCAGATCAGAACCTCCTGAATGACCAAATGAAAGGAGAAACACACAAGGAATATATAAAATATATGTATTTATTACTAAACACTCTCTACTAACCTCTTTATGAGATTGGAGAACAAAGCACACAAAATTAAATCACTAGAATGACAGTAAATATCACAATACACAGCGGGCTCTAAGGGGAGACTGAACCATATACTGAGAAAGTGGTATAACAACCACGACTTGACTAGACACAGTACCTAGAGCACGTA
The DNA here is from genome assembly GCF_964263255.1 of Lissotriton vulgaris. NCBI lineage: Eukaryota > Metazoa > Chordata > Amphibia > Caudata > Salamandridae > Lissotriton > Lissotriton vulgaris. The sequence continues at coordinate 143,639 of NW_028248083.1, read as the reverse complement.
GAATCGCTGGGACCCCAAGGAACAACCCAAAGTAGTGACACAGGGGACCCACGGAGGACAGGAGCAGTGTAAGAACACAGGTGCAAGCTCTGTACAACTCTATGGGAAAATCGTGGTTGAAATTTTAAAGATTAAGGACACTTCAGACATAGATGGTTCTAAGGCCAGCACCCTTGTGAGCACCAGAGTAATCATGTTACCTAACCCAGGGAAGCCAGGTACATAGGTGTCAAGTGATGTCGGGAATCTTTGTCGTTTTCAATGGTGTGATGCGGAAAAGTGCTGCTGCTGTGAAGAGGAAAAGTGTCTAGTGGAATACAAGCCTGGATTCGAGGTGAGAAGAACATGAAAGCAGAGGGGACAGAGTCTGGGTGAAATCAAAGTGATCAGTTGCTTGGTAGACGAATGCCCACCGATGTCGGGTGCTTCAGGTGAGTTGACGCGATGCTTGACTCTGCAGCCATAGGCACCAGGAGATGTCAAGAATGACCAAATTCCAGAGGTGAGCTACCCTACAAAGGGTGTCGAGTGCTGGGGGGGTCAGTGTTCGGATGAATCACCAACTAGCCTTGGCAACTGCAACCAATGCGGTCAGAGGAAACCAGCTTCGATGAGGACCAGCAAGGTCCTGGGGAATCTCCAAGCAATGGAGAGTCAGGGCACGTCTGGAGCAACCAGGAAATCCCATGGAAAGTTGGCACCCATAGGCCAACGGTCCAGGGAATTATGAAGGGACATCAAGATGAATCATGGAATACCAGCCCATGGAACACTTGTTCTGTGAAAACACTGTTCAGGGTCTGGACTACAAGTAGATCAAAGCACAGCCTCAGGGGTCGCCAGAAAGCATATGCTGCTGCAGAAGAGCACGGTGCACAGGTGTTCGGGTTGCACGGTCCCCACAAGGTATACAGGCCTCACAATTGCTGAGAGTGCAGATCAACTTCAGAGACCTTGGGAACCCACCTCCTGTGTTGCAGAAATCTTCTGAGTTCTCAGGAGCTTTAGAGATGCAAACTGGTTAGATCCGTTTAGGTGCCTGCTTAGCAGGGGAGTAACTCCTTTACTCCAAGGGGGATTCTTTAGTCATCCAGCATTGTGCAGATCGTCAAAGTACTTGGGGCCATATTATCAAAAAGGGCGATAACAATTATTGCCACTTTAGAGGCAGGAAAGTGCTGCTAAAGCGGCGATAATTGGCTTGATAATATGTCCTTGTTAATTCCCATAGAAGCCCGTATTCTGGTGGGAACATGGGCTTCTATGGGAATTCTCTGCGGCATATTATCAAGCCCATTATCGCTGCTTTAGCTGCTAATATGCCCCTTGGTTTCTGTAACAGAGTTTAGTTCAGGTAAAATCTAAAGTCCTGTAGTCAGGGATTCCTACTTTATACCCAAGGAAGGGGTGGGACAAACTCTGGGGACCCACCTATGGGAGGGTCAGGACAGAGGGGTGGCTACACCAATGTCCTTTGTCCAGTTTCGCACCAGAGCAGGAGCAAATGGCTCCTGCAACCAGTTTGAGCTGGACTATGCACAGGGACACCAAATGTGCCCCCAGTGCAGACATCAAAGCACTCTCAGAGTGCCCCCACCCAGCCCCAATAGACTAAAGCCTGTCTGAGTGGTGTTTACACCTCCCTGCGACAAGAATCCTATTGTCAAGCCTTCCCCTGCTCAATCTTAGTTTGTGATGCCCAGGTCGAGAAAGCTGGATCCGGGTGTACCGGTCTGTCGCATATGTCCTTTTATGAGGGTGAAATCATACCTACCTTGCCAGTTACTGGCAGGGAGGTATGATTCCAAGGGGTTTGACACCAAACACGACATGTTTCTAAGCAGCCGTTTTAAAGTTAGCATTTAAGGTTATAATGCACTCAAAAGTATATGGTTGGCTGCATCACAGAACACCCCCGGAGAATAGGTTCCGAAGGCTGCAGAGGGGCTCTGCTCATGCATGGGCACCCTCTCACATAAAACCCAGCACCTTGCCTTCAGGATTGATAGGCCTGCCATAGGGGTGACTGATTGGTTTATGTGTGTGGTGATTTAGAATAGATATAGTGAACCTATATCTAAGTAAGGGGTGCATGCACCTCCTTACACAGGCTGCAGTAGCAGACATGTGGTGTCAGTTTGAGTGGTCTTGCAGGGGTGGCACAATACATGCTGCAGCCTCTGGGAGGCCTATGGGGTACCTATTCCATGGGTACATAGTATATCATATAGTAGGGACTTATAAGGATACCCCAGAATCCAATCTGGAGTGTACCCAAAGTACATGCAATCACTTTAGGGAGAAAGCAGATACACTCGGGTCCTGATTAGCAGGTTCCCAGTCAGACTAGTCAAAAACCAGCAAAACACCAGGAACAAAGTGGGGGTAACCATGCAGTCAGATTCCACCTTCCTACACTGCCAACAGCAAAACCCAGGAAGAAAGATGGTTGTCAGTTGGGGAAAATTGGAAGAGCAGAGGGACCATTCACCAGATTGCAACTTGACTTCATCGAGTTGCCACCATGCAATGCCTTGAAGGATGTCCTTGTCATTGTATATTTGTTTTCTTGATGGGTAGAAGCTTATGCCAGGAGAAGGAATGACAGTCTCACAGTTGCCAAACTACTGTTGAGAGAGCTCAATCAATCAATCAATCAATCAATCAGGAAATTTATATAGCGCGCTACTCACCCGGAGGGTCTCAAGGCGCTTGGGTGAGGGGGGTCTGCTACTGCTCGAACAGCCAGGTCTTGAGTTGCTTCCTGAAGGAGAGGTGGTCTTGGGTCTGACGGAGGTGGATGGGGAGGGAGTTCCATGTCTTGGCTGCCAGATAGGAGAAGGATCTTCCTCCCATGGTGGCTCTTCGGATGCGTGGAACGGCGTCGAGGGCGAGGCTGGTCAACCATAGCTGGCGGGTGGGCGTGTAGAAGGTCAGGCGGTTGTTGAGGTACCTGGGCCCAGGTCGTGGAGGGCCTTGTGTGCGTGGGTGAGGAGTCGGAACATGATTCTCTTGTTGACGGGGAGCCAGTGCAGGTCTCTCAGGTGTCCGGAGATGTGGCTGTGATGGGGAATGTCCAGGATGAGTCGTGCGGAGGCGTTCTGGATGCGTTGGAGTCTCTTCTGTAGTTTGGCTGTGGTTCCGGTGTAGAGGGTGTTTCCGTAGTCCAGTCAGCTGGTGACAAGTGCCTGTGTGACCGTCTTCCTGGTTTCGATGGGGATCCATGGGAAGATCTTCCGGAGCATGCGTAGGATGTTGAAACACGAGGACGAGACGGCGTTGACTTGTCTGGTCATCGAGAGGGAGGAGTTCAGGATGAAGCCCAGGTTGCGTGCGTGGTCCGTTGGTTTGGGTGCACTGCCCAGGGCAGGGGGCCACCAGGAGTCGTCCCAGGCGGAGGAAGATGGTCCCAGGATGATTACTTCCGTCTTGTCTGAGTTGAGTTTCAAACGGCTGTTCTTCATCCACTCGGCTACTTCTTTCATCCCTCCGTGTAGGTTGGTTCTGGCGGTGGCTGGGTCTTTGGTGAGGGAGAGGATCAGTTGAGTGTCGTCGGTGTAGGAGATGATGTTGAGGTTGTATTGGCATGCGATGGCTGTGAGGGGGCTCATGTAGATGTTGAAGAGGGTGGGACTGAGTGATGATCCTTGTGGTACGCCGCAGATGACTTCGGTGGCCTCGGATCTGAATGGGGCAGGAGGACTCTCTGGGTTCTTCCGGCGAGGAACGAGATGATCCACTCCAGAACCTCCTCTTGGATTCCGATGTTGCTGAGGCGTTGTACTAGGGTGTGGTGGCAGACAGTGTCGAACGCTGCGGAGAGGTCCAGGAGGATGAGGGCCGCTGTTTCCCCGTTGTCGAGCAGAGCTCGGATGTCGTCAGTGGCTGCGATGAGGGCGGTCTCGGTGCTGTGGTTGGCTCGGAAGCCGGACTGCGAGGGGTCGAGGGATCCGTTCGTCTCCAGGAAGGCGCCAAGCTGTTGGTTGACGGTCTTCTCGATGACTTTAGCAGGAAACGGGAGGAGCGAGATGGGACGGTAGTTCTTGAGGTCGGTGGGGTCTGCTGATGGTTTCTTCAGGAGCGCGCTGAGTTCGGCATGCTTCCAGCTCTCCGAGAAGGTGGCGGTGTTGAAGGAGCAGTTGATGACGTCTCGGAGTTGGGGTGCGATGACGGAGGCGGCCTTGTTGAAGACGTGGTGGGGGCATGGGTCGGATGGTGATCCGGCGTGGATGGAGTTCATTGTGTGGATGGTGTCTTCGGTGCTGACCGGGTTCCAGGCGCGGAGGGTGGTGGTGGTGGGGGGCGTCGGTTCGGTTGTTGGGTGCGTGGGCTGTGTGCCGAAGCTGTTGTGTTTGTCGACAATCTTGCTGTGGAAGAACGAGGCGAGTGAGTCGCAGAGTTCTTGCGAGGGGGTGATGTCGTTGGTTCTGGCGCTGGGGTTCGAGAGCTTTTTGACGATGCTGAAGAGTTCTTTGCTGTTGTGTGCGTTGTTGTCTAGTCGTTCCTTGAATGCTGTCTTCTTGGTGTTGTGGATCAGCTGGTGGTGTTTGAGGGTGGCGTGCTTGAGGGCAGTCATGTTGTCTGTAGTCGGGTCTTTGCGCCAGGTTTTCTCGAGTGTGCGGCAGTTCTTCTTGGAGTTCATGAGCGTCGTTGAACCAGGAAGCCTTCTTGCTGCCGGGTCTGCTGGGATGGTTTTTCAGGGGTGCGAGGTCGTCAGCGCAGTTGGTGATCCACTGTGTGAGGTTGTTGGTGGCCTGGTTGGGGTCCGTTGAGCTGGCAGGAGGATTCAGGTTCAGGGATGTGGAGAGCTGGTCGGAGGTGATCTTGTTCCAGCTACTGCGGGGAACCTGTTGCGGGTGGTGATGAGTCGTGGTCTTTCTGAAGCTGAAGTGGACGCAGATGTGGTCTGTCCAGTGGAGTCCGGTGGAGTGGCTGAAGGAGACGTCCTTGCTGGAGGAGAAGACAGGGTCAAGTGTGTGTCTGGCGTAGTGGGTGGGGGTGTTCACCAGTTGCTTGAGTCCAAGGTTGGCGAGGTTGTCCAGCAGGGTGGTGGTGTTGCTGTCCTTGTTGTTCTCTAGGTGGAAGTTGAGGTCCCCTAGGAGGATGTAGTCAGCGGGGGAGAGGGCGTGCGGGCTGATGAAGTCTACAATGTCTTCGCTGAATTGTGTGTGAGGTCCTGGGGGTCTGTAGATGAGGGTGCCTCTGAGTGTGGTCTTGGGATCGGTGTGTATCTGGAAGTGGAGATGTTCGGCGGCTGTGAGGGTGTCGTCGGAGTTGGTCGTGATGCGGATGGTGTTCTTGTGGTCCTAGATTCGGATTTCCAGTCACTTTGGAATCAGATAGAGCACCTCATTTTAATAATGAGGTAATCAAACTAATTTGTACAGCTTTGAGAATTGAGCAGAAATTACACTGTGCCTATTGACCAGAAACCTCTGGAGTGGTTGAGCAGCTCAATGGTACAATAAAATCCAGATTAGAAAAGGTGTTTGCATCCACTTCACTAAAATGGCCTGAAGCTTTGCCCCTTGTATTGATGAGCCTTAGAAGCATTCTTGACCATAGAACAGGATTGAGTCCACATGAGATCCTCATGGGAAGAGCAATGAGACACGTACCTGGAAACAAATTGATGAATATAACTGATGATTTGCCATTGGACTTATTGCAGTGGTTCCCAAACTTTTTTGACCCGTGGCTCCCTTGACCAAATTGGCAGTTGGCCGTGGCTCCCCACCATTTTTTTTACCGGTGGATCAGGCAGAACACTATGCTAAGCATAGATTGTTAGCTTAAGTGTTTTAAGCCATGCCCTTTATTACATCGGCCACGCCTCTTTGAGACCCCCCAGTTTTTTTCATCCCACTTAAAGCCCTGCATTTACATAAAGAAGCAACAACATATCACCTGCCACCTTCTTTCTGCTCTTTATCCATCCTCTGATTGCATACTATCTCAAATACCTACTCCCACTATAGTCCTAAAGCCCAGCACGAAAATGTACCTTGATTTTATAGCTAGTTATTCTCTCGTTTTCCATTGAATAATCCTCTTCTTACAGTCCATCCTCTACATGCCTTGATACAGTAGCCTCCTGGCTGAAATGCCTGCCCTCATTACTCTCTACTTAGTTCAGCAACATAACCTTACCTCTCCTCACAAATCACAAACTTTACTCCCGAGTAACCATTCCTTGCAGTCTAACAATATTTCACCTTCTCTACCCTATTTAAACTTCGAAGTTTGACTCAACATTCATCACTAATCACTTCTCTATGCCATCTAACATTACTCAAATTCCTCTAACCTATCTGCTCATCCGATGATTAGCTTACATGAACTATCTCTAATAATGCTGATTTAATGCTAATAACGTATTCTACCACAAGAAACGGGCAGAAATGCCTTCGAAAATGTCCTAAGAGCACAAATCTACCTCAATAACCAACAATAACTAATAACCACTAACATCAGGTAATGGTGTAGCGTGCTGCCCGTTATAAATACCTCCAACGCCTCATCATGGGTAGTAAGCAATATGTACATCCAATTACAATACATAACTAATTGTCCTTGTTTGTACCCGTACCTTTTGACCAGTCTTCATATATGCACTTCGCACATCCTGGATTTCAAAACATAGAAACCAAAATATTTTGAAAGGCGACGAAGTATGTTTTTAGTGCTGCGTATGTGATAAACGTGGTTGAAATTTTACTCAAATACAGTGAAGAAACAAACTTAAGAGTTTAAATAATTTCTACAAACCCATGTGGTGTTTGCTTCTCATAGCTGTATTCATTCTGTGTAACATCTTACACAACTGGAAACCACACTTGGCACACAACCCATCTCATGACGATCAAATGCAACCTTCTGTTAAGAAAACGGTGACTGCCAGAGCGGTTTGGTCTATTAACATGACCCGAGCACTTTAAGAACAAAGTTGTGTAACAGTAGCACATTATATCTTTATTAGCACTCAGAAACATCGGAACCTCCCTGAATCAGATGGTAAGCTCCTAAATATGTGTACACTTGCCTTACCTCACGACGGAGGATCGGTATGCAACCCCTTGTTATGATGAGTCTGCTGCGATTGATTTACAGGCACTACGGAGGGCCCGATTGTGGAGAGGGGGTTCGTTTGGTTCAAAAGAAGAGTCTTAATATATAACATGAGAAAGCAGGACATTACATAACCTGGGATTTGAAGGTTCTGCAGTTTCTCTGCCGACTGCAGCCGGTGACGGAAAGGATATGTTTAAAGCTAGAAGGGGGGGAGGGGTACAGCTACCCAGTCTGGTTGGGCGCTCTTAAAGAATGTGTGTAATGAGGGTGAGCTTATCGCAGCCTGTGATGTGATAGATTTCAAGAATGAAAACAGGAAGTGGAGAGAAACGCACTGCGCCAATGTCTTAAACGTGCGTTCTGGAGGTGGCATTTCAAACACTCCCCACATCCTGCACAGCGGTGCGGCGCCCCTGGCATCTCATCACGGCGCACCGGGGCGCCGCGGCGCACACTTTGGGAACCACTGGACTTATTGTAAAGGATTAGCTGATCTGGTACATTCTGTGTAAAACAATCAACGGAATTAAACTGCATGATTTATAAAAAGAGCTGATTTTTTGTCAGCAAAACACCAGTGCCCAGGGGGACAGTTATATTTGTGTATGTAACTGCTACCAACCAATCATTGACTACGCTCCAGGCGGGGAGCGATACCTTGGAAGCACGGTAAAGATATTAAGATTTGGATAAATACAGAGGCTGTGCAGAACCATAGACTTTAGTTCTACATTCTGTGTCTCACCAGGTTGGAGAAGATGCAACCACAGCACAGCCGAATCAAGCTCATGATTTGTGCCCTGGAGACTGGGTCATGGTAAAGAAGCACACAAGGAAATCGTGCTTGGAACCCAGGTGGAACTGACCTCATCAAATCATATTGGTCATGACAACAGCAGTGAAGTGTGCTGGCCTACGAAATTGGATCCATGCCAGTCATACCCAAAAAAGTCCCAAGTCTACCTGAACGACAAAAGCAGCAACTGGTAGAACAGAGAAAAGAACCAGAAGCTGAGAGTTGTGAAATCGAAAAAATCAGAGAAACAGACTCTGAGGAACGCATTGACAAAGAACAACCAAGTACAAGTCAAGTAGAGTGGGCACCAGTTACTGGGACTGAAGATTCTGCTGTAGAGACCGAGAAAAGGCCAGAGCTCGAAAGACCGGAACAAAGTGAACAAAGAATAGAAGAATCTTCTATAGAAAATCCTGCTCAAGCTCAGTCAGAAGAAGAAAAAGAAAGACCGGACGGTCCAGAGCAAATACAAATGACAGCAGGAAAAGAAGCAAAAAATTCAGAGCAAGTTCAACCAAAACAAAGAGAAAATAAAAGGACACTTGAAATAGGTGAATAAGGTGAAAAGGCAGTAAAGACAAAAGTTTTAGAAAGGGAGATCACTTGCCAAGTGAAGTAAAAAAGACTGAGATGCTTTCTAAGAAGAAAAATAGGGAAAAAACTAGAACAAGTAAATGAATTATCGTCAGGTTGAGCAAGAACAATCAAGAAGAAGATCATTAAGGTTGTCAAAAAGAGTGAAGGTTCCAAATAGAAAATATAAGGCTCCAGAGTGGACGTACATCATCCTTGAAGATTTTGACAATCTTGATCTAAAAGAAGAACCAAAAAGTGACACAGTTGGAGGATCTGATGAAAGGGAATTAAGACCACCTTAAAGAAAGAATGTTGCACAAAGGGTGGATTTTTTTGAAAGGCTCATCAAGCAAAAAGAACAAAGGATCTAAACAAAAGGGCTAACTAAAGCTGAAAGCTTTTGAGGTGTGGGATCACAGAAAGATTTTACCTTTTTGAAGGAAAATTGATGTTAGAAATAATCTTAGATACTAAAAATGGCAAAAGTAAAAGTGGCTGAACAGCCAAAGTCTAGTATAAAACAAAGATGTGTTAAATGTTGTTTATGTAGTATTACAATACTAATGTTGATGTGGTTACTCTTAACTGCTGTGATACCTGCTTTAATGGTGACTAATATACAAATTAACACAAATATTAGTGAAAGAATTAATGCAGTTGCTACTACTTCCACAAATTCATAACAAATGGATAAGAGCATGTATTATCATGACAAATCAAATAGTGATTCGTCATTAAATTTATTCATTAAACTCCTTTACCAATATGTTGACACGATGGATGTGAGTGACTGTTATGTCTGCATGAAACTACTTACTTCTGTTTCAGAAGGTGTGATACATCACCATCTGTCATTTACTTATGGTGTGTCCTGTGCTGTTGTGACTAGTTTGTTCTATGTTACTGTTAAATTGCAATATTTTTATTCTAATATGGATTTAGTCATTTCATAAATCCCTATTAGGAGAAACATTATCCAGTGCTTAGTAGTAAAGATGCAGATTTCATGGGTGAATTTTTCCTAACAACGTCTACCAGAGATCTAACACATGCTCATAGAAAGAATTTAGCGTGTCTTTAGAGTGATGTAGAATAAGATTTTCTAAATTTAGTTGACTAAAGAAGACAGGATTTCCAAAAGAAAGCTGTTGAGCAGAAGTCACAGGTACCGCCATTAACTGCTTTGGATGGAGACTATGAGAAAGGCGAGTCTCATGCTGCAATGTCCCTAGACTTGTCAAAACTGGGGAAATTCTGTCAACATAGACTAAAAACAGAGTATAATAGCATTTTTATTGGTGCTAGTGAATGTGAACATACCTTCGTAATTATAGGATGGGGACTGAAAGGGGGAACTGAACCTGTTTTCCCAGGTATCTATTATGTGTGCGGTAAAATGCCTATCATAGGTTGCCTGCACGATGGTACGGAAGTTGCTACTTTGGCATTGTAATCCAACAGGTATTTCACATAACTAAAAGCAATGACATAGATGTAATAAGTAAAGGACTAACATTAGCGAAAGGAAACTCCCTCATGACTTATATGTACTTTATAACAGGGTATAACCTCTGATATCACAGGCATACACAAAACACATATTCACTTTTTTTTTATTTATTGATTTATTATATTAGAGAGTCTTTTTCTCATTTCTTGATATCATTTTTCTGAATGTAAAAAATTATTCAATATACATCACACAAAATTTATTTTTTGAATACATATCATAAAGTTCAATCCATAAATACATTTTATAATACATAAATTACAAAATAACATATATCTAAAAGAGGCAATTCTAATTCACCAGGTAGAGAACCACATACATACACTCACACACTTATCCTAAGCATGCACAACTTCAATACAGCCAGAAAGCATCCTGTTGTTTTGTATCTGTTGTCCAGTGTACAACCATAATAGTTGGATCGAAATGAGAAAATGGCCAACGCGTTTCGGTGGAAGAACAGCAATGAAGACGACCTTCATCAGGACCCGCCAGAAACAATTCAACATAGGATCTCTAAACCTGCATTTTGAGTCTCTTTTCCAAACTGTGTCTGTCTCAATACACTAACCCTGTCCTTCTTCATCGGATCACAGATCAATTTTCAACGGTAGGCTACAACCTTCTCAGCCCTCACTTTGTAGATAGAGACAAATATTGTATGCCAATCTCAATAATCTCCATCCAAAGAAAGAAACTTTCAAAAGAAATTTTTTCTATAATACTTTTGTCACCATCAGGGAGGATTTTCACAAAATGAACTTGCTAAATCATACAGGAAACACAGGTTAAGCACTATTATCCATGTCGCGTTGGGAAAGGCCCGCTCTCCTTTTCTGTTGAAAAAACTACGAACTTCCTATTTCGTTCATTAATCATACATCCCATGTATTATGGCAACTCCGGTTTTCGTTATGATGTCACATTATATTGTGCTTTCTTAGTTGCTACAAGACACTCCCAGGGCATCGCCAAGCCGCCGAACCGTAATTTCCACCGCAATAAGTAAAGGACTAACATGAAGTAAATTAGCAAGTTTTTCAGAAATAGTAGGTGATATCTTTGGTGCACTGATACCATCAGTTGGCGTCATATTAAACTCACATAAAATATGTAAATTGTCCACAGTAGTTGATCGGCTATCAACAGATACTGCTGAAGGGTTCTCATACTGAAATGGTTGCAATAAGATCTATGGTCCTACAAAATAGACTTGTCCTTGATATTTTATTGGCAAAAGAGGGTGGAGTCTGTGGCCTGTTGAAAGTTCAACACTGCTGTACATATATCCCAGTCAAAAGTAAAGGTATTGAGGGGTACATCAAGAAAACTACAGAGATTCATAAAGATGTGGCCCAACTGGAGGTTGATGGTGTTTGGGAAAAACTCAGTAAAAGTATAACCACTATAGGTAGCTGGTTTTTCACTTTTGGAGTTAGCTTATTAGGGAAAATATGAATTCCAGCAATATCAATAGTATTAGTCCTCTTGATGATAATAATGACATATTAATGTTGCAGAGGAAAATTGAGAAAAAAATATTTGAATGGATCAAAGAATAAAAGGATGGGAAGAAAGAGAAAAAGGGAGGAAATTGAACTAGAGGAAAAGAAAGAAAGTCTTTATGGAAAAATGAAAGAAATGAATATAAAAGAGAAACAAGAAGGGTGTATAGAATCTAATGTAGATGTCAGGAATAGATAAAGTTGGCACTTGGTAATGATGGGTATTTTATGATGGCTCTAAAATACCATCAGAGGGGGGATTGATGGCGCAAGGATTCAAGAAAACGAGCCTTGCTTGAAGAAATCCCTAATTAACAGTAGTAATTATTACAATTAGTAAAGAAAACATAATTAATATACACACACAACATTGACATATGGGGAAAAGAGCTTTACGCATGCTTAAATAATGAAAATAGAATACAACCCGATTACACTCCGCTTCAAACTGTAAAACACTTTTGTGCATGTGCGAATTAGAACTATGTAGGTAGTAACGTGACTAACCCGATTTGAGAGGGAAAACTCTCTTGCATGCGCAGAAATTACTAACATTAGGTCTTGAGGCACTGTGTGCCTGGTATATGCTTGTCTGAATCTAGAAAGAGCTGTTGCTGCTAATGTTTTTGCTTAACAAAGTAGAAAATAACATGTGATAGAGTAGAAGTGACTGGTGAACAGTGAAAATCACTTATTTGAAAAATGTAACATCCGTTTATGATTCCTTTATTAATAGTTTACGTTTGGGCCTCATGTGGCATACAAGTGAAAAGATGACGACAAAAATGGAGGCGGGCTAGACATGCGCAGTGTAATAGTGATGCGAGGCAAACATGAGTGTAAGAGAGAGAGAGGCAAGAACTACTGCTGCTGAGAAAAGAGAGAACAGACTGGGAAGATTTACCTCTGAAAGACACTTGATTAGGTCGAAGTCTCTGGAAGAATATCGAGGAGGGAGAGAGTGTAAGTGAGGGATGCACCCCGGTGTGTCGGGTCTATAAATAAGTTTAGTAAGTATTTACCCTGTCCTGAGTCTGTTCTATAGCCTTTGTCTCCTGAGTCTTAATCAGGAGAACTCCACCAGCCCTTTTTGGCCAGAAAGTTAGTTTTCCGTAATCATCTTTGGGTAATTATCATTCTGTCTTAAATTTGCATTCCTTCTGCAAATGTATGATTTATTATGACTTTTGTCTCTTCATCTATCCACTCTTAATGCATCAATTTTGTTGAATGAGTCTGTAAATCAAACATGAATCAAACATATATTGCTAAATTATTTTTTTCTCTTCCATTGAACTTTGATGGTGTTTGCACTGTGAATTTGTATTAATGAGTGTTCATTCTCAAGGCTGCGGAGTCTAGGTGGATGGCTGCGGAGTTCCACGCCTCCGCGTAGCCTCCTGTGACCCGTGGACTGTGACCCCGCCCCTTTGAATGGCAGAATGCAAGATCGCTGGTTGAAACGCCGCGGCCACGACGGGGAGATGCTGTTGCTTTGGCGTCTATCATTTTAGCCGAGAAAATCATAGCGTATCGTTTGTGCTGTGTGGGACGTCTGCTGCAAGCCGCTGGGGGAGTCGCGGTTTATTTTTTATGCAAGTTGCCGCTCGGTGCTCTCCTGGGTCCTGGCGTTGCAGCCTTCCTCAGCTTGCTCCAGCCTGTCTGCCTGCCTTGGACACTGCCTCCTTCCTCTCTTTGCTCGCCTGCTCGAGGTTGCTTGCTCGAGGCTGACAGCTCACGGCTTCAGGTATTTCTAGCCTCTAGAATCCGGGCCAGATTTCTTTAATTTTCATCGGGGTTTTCTACAGACTGATGCCTGCCGAGTAAGTACTGTACCACTGCTCTGTACCACTGCTCTGCACTGCTAACTGAAAGCTGGGTCTGCAGCTACAGCTACTGGGTCAGTGCAGGCAGTATCTTTGAATCTAACATTGTGAGCCCTCTTAAAAAAAAACTCCCCCTGAAAAAAAAGGATTCTAAAGAAAATCTTTCCTGTAGCACTGGCTTGTTAAGAGGCTTGTCAAGAGGATCGAACCCGCAGCACCGGGAGTAGCAACGGGTGTGGTGGGGAAAGAAGACTGCACAAGGAATTTTCTTGCTTTTTTGGACAAAAACTGACAGAAAAAAATACGTGAAAATGGGCAAACCTCAAAGGGAAGGTGAGGAGGCCATTAAGACCAGCAAAGTCGAACTGGCTGCCCGTCAGAAAGCGAGAACGCGCTTAGCCCAAGCTAAAAAGTCCTCTTCAAAGGCAGCTAAGTAGAATGATAGAGGCAAAGGTAAAGCTGGGGGGGAAAGCTCAGCCGTGGATACGCTACCGGAATCTTCGGAGGATGAATTGCCTACTCCTCCTAACCCCAAAGAGATAAAAAAAGGCTGGGATAGACTCTCAAGAGAGCAATGACTTAGTGGTACAGTCAGATCCAGAACTTGAGCTAGAGCCAGAGCCAGAGCTGGAAGTAGAATTACTAGCTGGCACTTTAGAATCAGTTCCGGAAATGTCACCTCAAGTAAGAGAGATAAAAAATAAAAATGGTAAAGGTGGAAAGGAGGTTAAAGATTATCCGCTTTTTGCAAAAAAAAAACACTCCAAAGTCTCTTTCTGCACAATCCCCTGTTGCCTTAGCTCCTGCCACCTCACCAACCACAACACCTTTATCAGCCTCATCAGCCAACATAGCACGATCTAATGAACTATCTAATGACTCTGGCCCAATAAAATCGTCTAAAGCAATTTGTCATGATAAGATGTCTGCGCCTCTTCTTTTAAGTGCGTTACAACCTTCTAGAAACTCCACACTAGAGACTCTGAATGGGGCGGGTCACACGCAAATCTGTTCTTCGTCTTCAGCTAAACAAAGCGAGGTATTGGGAGCCCCAAATGCAGAGGGGAATGAAGTACAGTTGTGCTCTGGCGAGAACAATTCAGGTGCTACAATAAATCCTTCAGTAGGGGAAAATAATTTTGTGGGTCTGGAAGAGAGTTCAGAGGCAAGATATCAGCTGGGCATCCGCGAAATGTTGAACTTGATCCTAGATGAAATTCGAGAAATCAAACATAACCAGCAAGTGGAGATAGCTGCCCTTCAACTAAGAATGGATACATTTGAGGAACTCATGCTGGGAATCCCAAAGAGACTTCATGAGGCAGAGACGAGGATCTCTACACTTGAAGATCAAATGAACCTGGTTGCGGGAGATGCAAAGGAGGCAGCTAAGAAGAAGAATGCTCTTGAAACTAAGCTAGAGGAGCTCGAAAATCATTCTAGAAGGTCTAACCTAAGGATCGTGGGGGTTCCGGAAGGATCAGAGGGCTCCGATCCCATTCAGTGGGTTGATTCTTTTATTCACCAGACAGTCCTACCTGAAATCGAGGGAGACCTGACAATAACAAGAGCCCATCAGGTCCCGGCTCAGCACTTCCCTAATTCTCTGTTTCCAAGAACTATTCTTTTGAACTTTGCTGATTATAGGATCAAGTAGAAGATCAAAAGCTTTCCAACATCGCCAATTTGCAGTATCAGAAACTGTAAAATGTAGGATCTTCTCTGATATGACTGCAGCAGCGGCAAAAAGAAGAAAAGAATTTGTGAAAATCTTACACTTATTCAAGGCAAATGGCGCTCAAGCCTCAATCGCGCAGCAGTCAAAATTGAAGGTCCTGGTTAAAGGAAAATTCTATTTGTTTACGGGCATAGAAGAAGCGCACTCTTTTTTGGAAGAAATTTCTTCAGGAGCTAGGTCGGAAAAGGGGAAAATCTAACTTGGGCCTGTTCTTGCTTGTTCTTTTTTTCTTCCCTAGCATGAATAATGTACAATATCTGCGGTAACAGATCCATGGGTCACTCAGGGTGTAACAAAAGGACACCCAGATCAGAAAGAGTGGGAGGAATGTGGCCAGCGTGGAAGGGAGGGGGACTTCCACATTCCTGGGGAGGGTGGGGGAGGGGGGGGGGGGGTAAATGCAGCAAAAAAGAATATGAGCAATGGTTACTTCTCTAGTCTTAGTTTTTCTAATAGGTACGCAGCTGTGATAAAATATTCTTTCCGATGAAAAGTAACACTTGTAATATCCTGTCAATTAATGCAAACGGAATGTTAAACAAACAGAAGTATGGGGCGTTGCTGAAATGGATAATTTTTATTAGACCTCAGGTGGTCTTCTTTCAGGAGACTCATTTGAAGTCTAATAGTCCGAAGTTGTTTATTCCTAATTACTTTTCTAAGGTATTTTTCTCATCAGCAGGGGTGGCCCAGAGAGGGGTTGCTATCTACTTGTCAAGGGATTTTGCCTGGGAAATTCTCTTTTCATAGAGATTGTAGGAGAGTAGGGTCTGCAATCCTATGATCACCCAGATTTTTTGCTTTTGTTTCACTGGTTTACGACTTTCTCTGGCTGTGGGCCTGCCAATCAGACCCACAGCCTGGCTGTTCTCTTTCTAAATTACGAGATGTACCCTAGGTGCATTTACCAATTGGTACTGGGCCACCTTATCAGACCCCGTAACGCAGGGCATAGGTGTACCCAGGGCCGCCAGGGGCTGCAGCATGTATTATGCCACCCCTGGCTGGCCTCCTAAATTTGACACAACTGGCTGCATGACAGCTGGGGCGAAGTCGTGTAATCACCCTTTGCTTTAGGTATAGTAGCTCTATATCTAACCATACAATGGACACCCGAGTTCCTATCAGTCACTCCTATGGCAGGCCTTGACAATCCTGAAGGCAGAGTGCATGGGCTCGCGTGAACTGGGTTCTGGCCCGAGCCGAGCCGGTTGCAGCTTGCGGAGAAAAGACCCAATGGCTGTTCCATGATAACGCGTACCACATCGGTAACTTCGGTGTCGCGTTATCAAGACATGTCGAGTAAGGTGTCATACGAATCGGGGTGCTGCCCTCTCACCAATTCTGGCGATGAGGTTAGCATTCCACCCTTCTAGAGGGACACGACATGTACGTAACTGTGAACCCCGGTTAAAGTTAACGAAAGCCTCAGCTCCACAAAATGGATGCTGCCACCACAGACACAAGTCTGACCTCCTGCTGCTGGGAGTCCTTCCAGCGAGGAGCACTTGGACAAAGGGTTTCCTGTCGAGGGCGGTGTTCGCACCGTCCCAGACAGGGTTTGTGTATTCTGGGTAGGTAGGGCTTTTGCGAGAAGGTGACTGCGGAGTGGCACCCCGGTGCTCACTACGCATCTGCCGGTTAGAACCAGTTCCAGGGGCGACAGCCCTGGCCTGGGGAAAGTCCGGCAGGGGAGAGGGGCGTAACTACCCCCCTTCCTGGTCCCACCCTTAGGGCAGGACCTAGTCATGTACCCACCCCTTTCTTTAGGATAAAGGCCGGAGCGGGGACCCTTCCAAATTAGATCATCTTTGAATCAAGAATACTTTCTACGAAAGGACTTCAAGACTCTTCTCAAGATTTCTCCCTTGTGGCTAAGGAGTAGTCACCCTGCATCAGCGGGCACCATCTAAGAACTCTGCGGTTTGCTGTAAGTCCTTCCTCAAGGAATCCGACGGCCCAGCTCGACGAGAACCGGCTTCCCTGGCACCTCTGACCTCTACCCACGTCATCAGCTCAGCTGTGATCTGTGGGTGCGACGAGACCTCGAGGGACCGGCCATCATCAGAACCTCCACGCTCTTAAAAACCAGCACGACCATCGAGGTAACTCTCTGGTGAGTGCTCTGGGGTCCGAGAAGCCCCGACCCTGAGCCGCTCCAGCACCGAAGTGCAGTCTCCCAGCATCTCCACGATCTGCGTGGGGCCCTTCTGCTCGCTGCTCAGCACGTTGTCTGGTCACTAGCCGCTGGCTCGTGTCCTTCTGTGACGACATCCGACAATCAACACTGCCGGTCTGGTTGCTCCAGACTGGCCCTTGCTTCCATCTTTTCGAGAAGCACCCCGGACCCTCCTGGTCCACTCAAGACGCCGACAGCGACATCCGTCGTGGGACAGCTCGCACCTCCACCGTGGTCGCCGACAACGCCTCCTGGTCCGTGAGACTGCAGAGCCTAGCGTCGCCCACTCACCTGGTCGAGGTGACGGCCAACCGGTGCCTTCCTGGTACCCTCTGACTACTGGCTAGTAGTACGAACTTGGTCCCCTCTGCTTTCAGGTTTCATCAATCTCCGATCCAGGCTTGGATCTCTACGAACTATTCATCACTGGTCGCCGGCCAGCAACTCCTTTTCTCCCGGCTCCTGGCTCGTCAGCGAAGACCCCGACGCCTGTAAGACTTGCAGCCGCAGCCCTCGTGGCTAGGTAACTCGGCATTTCAGTGCCTGCATAGCCTCCTTACTCTAGGGTCCCGAGTCGCTCGCTTCCGACTTGCCTTAACCTTTCCGTGTCCCCGGACACTTGTTTTAAACTGTGCACTTGAAGTATTTACTAAAGAGATTTGGTTTGTGCTTAATACCCTGTCCTCATAAAGAGTACAGGGCTGTTGTGATTCTTAATAAATATACTGTTTATTTTCATAACACCTGTGTGGTGTCCTTTCACTGGGTGTTCAAGGGGTACATGTGTGGTAAACAGCTGGCTTAACGCGCCCTCTCGAGTCTTTAGCCTTAGACTGCTCGTATCCACGCTACTAGGATAGCTGGTCTATAGGTTGACTTACAACCAAACACAATAAGGGTCGTTGGAACGATACATAGCGGTCGCTAGAATAGCGAACGTTGCATATCGGGCCAACTTCTCACATTGGTGAGCAGCGGTTGGGATTTGAGCTTGCTGTTGTTTTACCACACGTATCCTAAGAATATCTTGTTGAAAGATCACACAAGTACTGTTAGTACATATAACTAAAGCTTAGAATACTCTGAGTTCTACTGAACCAGCTGTTGTAGCTCCTCAAGGCTTAGCACACCTTGGCTACAACTCTTAGCAAGGGAAAAGTAGGTAAACACATAGTGTAGGTAGGTGCATCACTTACACCACACTAGAAGCAGTATGTCGGTCACAGGAGGAAACTCTGAGTCTCCCCTGGTGTCAGTTGACCCTCCACAGGTCATCCCGTCAAGATATACTGCGCTTAACTTCCATGAGTTACGACAAGTATGTACCTCTAGGAAAATTAAGCAAGGGGCTAACCCCACCACCTCCTTTCTGATTGGTCTCCTAGAGACTTATGATGCCAGAAAGGCTGAGAAGCTTCTTAGCCCTTCTAATCCAGAAGGAGGCATGCCTCCCCTCGAGGGAACCCGGGGCGATCCTGACCTCATACACCTCGCAACTGAGAACGAGGATGTGGAGGAGGATGAGGATCTCTCTGGGGACGAGGCAGATAAGGGACAGGTAGAAGTCGGCAGACTGACACGGTCCAACTTAAGCAGACATGATAGTGGTACTGGGGGACCCCCGGCGCTACTGTCAGGTACGCTTAACATTGGGAATGGACGAGTTAGGTCTCTATCAAGAGGCTCTAACAGATCCATTCGAACCAATGGCTCTCGCAACTCTTCTCAGAGAGGGATGACGTCCCCTCAGAGGAGAGTGTATGAAGCTAAGGAAAAGGCAGCTAATCTGAGGATCAAAAGGGAAGAACTTGCCCTGGCCAAAGAAAAGCTTGCTTTTGCTAGAGAGCAACAGTTAAGTGGGGCAGTCCCCACTGGTGGCAGCAATGTACCTAGTAATAGGGAAAAGAGTTTCGATACGAAGCACCTTGGGAAGATAGTGCCCCCCTTTAAACAAGGGGACGACATCCACAAATGGATTACTGCTTTGGAGAGGGCCTGCACGGTGCAAGGTGTTCCCCAGAGTCAGTGGGCAGCTATCTTGTGGCTCTCCTTTGAAGGCAAAGGAAGAGACAAGCTTCTCACCACAAGGGTAGAGGACGCTAACAATTACCAAGTCTTGAAGAATACACTCGTTGAAGGGTTCGGCCTAACCACTGAGCAGTACAGGGTGCTGTTCAGGGATACCCAGAAAACGCAGTCTCAAGATTGGTCTGATTTTGTCGATTGTGCCACTAAGGCTTTTGAGGGCTGGTTGCTGGGCAGTAAGGTTACTGATTACAAAGGATTGTATAATTTGATGATGAGAGAACAAATTTTAAACAATTGTCAGAACCAGTTGTTGCATCAGCATCTTGTCGACTCGGATCTGACCTCTCCTCAAGAATTGGGGCAGAAGGCAGACAAATGGGTTCGTACGAGAGTTAAACAGAACCAGGGCCAGAATCAAGGTGGTCAGAAGAAAGCAGACCAGAAGGGTAAAGATTCTAAGGGGGAACAAAATGACCAGAAGTCTTCGACAGGTCCCCAACAACCCAAAGAGGGTGGGGGTCAGGCTCCCCAAAAGAAGAAAGAAGGCCAATCCAAACGATGGTGCCAGTACTGTAAAAGTAAATCTCACTGGTTTAGTGAGTGCACCAAGAAAGGAGGAGGGCAGACTCCTGCCACTGCAGCCCCTAAGGCACCTGTGCCCCCTAGTACAGTCAGCAGTGGTAGTGCGCCTCCCAAGGGTTTAGTAGGGTTAACCCTGGGTTCTGAGGGGCGTGACAACTTAGTTGGCACACTCACTCAGGCTGTCCTTGTCAGTACAGGGGACGTGGACGTGTCCCCTGACGTAAGCCCCAATACGTTGGGCAAATACAGACAGACGCCTTTTATAAACGGAAAGATGGCTCAGGCCTATAGGGACACTTGTGCCAGCGTCACCATGGTGACGCCTAACTTTGTGGACCCTGGACAGATCATGCCAGGTACAGAATTCCTGGTGACCAATGCAAGCAATGTCACTACCAATCACAGTATGGCAATTGTAGCTTTCTCCTGGGGAGGGGTAACTGGCCAAAAGAAGGTTGTAGTTAGTCCAGACCTCCCAGTGGATTGTTTGTTGGGCAATGATTTGGAGTCGTCACAATGGTCAGAAGTGGAGCACCGGACTCACATGGAAATGTTAGGTTTGCCAGCACATGTGTTCGCTGTGACTAGGTCACAGGTCAGGAGATGCCCCACTGAACAGGTGCTGGATCCTGGAACAACGGACCAGACACCTCCCAAGAAAAAGAGCAGTAGGGTTAAGGCTGCGCCTTCCCCCTTGCCCCAGGTCGAGGATCAAGTCTCAGAGGAGGCTGACCTACAGGAATTGAGGGAAACTGAGCCGAGAGAGTTCGAACTTGATCAAGTTGAATTCTTGGGCTCAGGGGGACCCTCAAGGGAAGACCTGGGGAAGGACCAGTTAGACTGCCCTTCTCTTGAACCCCTCAGACAGCAGGCTGCTGCTGAGGCTGCTGGGAACGCCACAGGTACCCACAAAGTATACTGGGAAGATGGACTCCTGTACACTGAGTCAAGAGACCCCAAGCCTGGCATGACCAGGAGGCTGGTCGTCCCCTTGTCTCAGGGTGGTTTCCTACTTACCTTGGCCCACGAGATTCCCTTAGCAGGTCACTTAGGCCAGACGAAAACGTGGGACAGGCTTGTCTCGCACTTTCACTGGCCTCATATGAACGAAGATACCAAGGAGTTTTGCCGCTCCTGTGTCACTTGCCAAGCCAGTGGTAAGTCAGGTGGCACGACAAAGGCCCCCCTTATACCAATGCCTGTGGTGGGGGTGCCCTTTGAACGGGTGGGGATCGACATCGTCGGTCCCATGGAACCACCGACAGCATCAGGGCACAAGTTTATACTGGTGGTAGTGTATCATGCCACCAGGTATCCTGAAGCTATTCCCCTTAGGACCACTACAGCACCTGTTGTGGCAAGAGCCCTAGTTGGAGTATTCTCCAGAGTGGGCTTCCCTAAGGAGGTCGTCTCCGACAGAGGTGCAAACTTTATGTCGAGCTACTTAACTGCTATGTGGAAGGAATGTGGTGTCAACTACAAGTTCACTACACCCTATCATCCACAATGCAATGGGCTTGTTGAGAGATTCAACAGGACCCTAAAAGGGATGATTCATGGACTACCGGAAAAGCTTCGGCGTAGATGGGACGTCCTGATCCCCTGCCTCTTGTTCGCCTACAGAGAAGTCCCACAGAAGGGGGTTGGCTACAGCCCTTTTGAACTTTTGTACGGGCATCCTGTAAGAGGACCCCTGTGTTTGGTGAAGGAAGGATGGGAGAGACCTCTCAAAAAGCCTGCAGCCAACATAGTGGACTATGTGCTCGGCCTCCGCTCGCGGATGGCTGAATACATGGAGAAGGCATCCGAAAACCTTAAGGCCAGCCAAGAACTCCAAAAAGCTTGGCATGACCAAAAGGCTGTCTTGACTGTTTACCAGCCCGGACAGAAGGTGTGGGTGTTGGAGCCAGTGGCCCCAGCAGCACTCAAGGACAAATGGTCCGGGCCCCACACCATCCTGGAGAAAAAGGGAGAGGTCACCTACCTGGTCGACCTAGGAACTCCCCGGAGCCCCCACAGGGTGCTTCATGTCAACAGGCTAAAAGCATATGTCGACAGGAAGGACATGAGTTTGCTCATGGCCCTAGATGAGGGACAGGAAGAGGAGAGTGACCCTCTCCCCGACCTGCTCTCTCAGAATCCTGACGATGGCTCGGTAGATGGTGTTGTCTTTTGTGGCAGCCTCTCCGAACATCAACAGAGCGACTGTAAACAGGTTCTTCAGTCGTTCCGACATCTGTTTTCTCTGACACCCAGTCAGACCGATTGGTGCACCCATGAGGTCGACACTGGTGACAGCTTGCCCGTAAAGAGTAAAATCTACAGGCAGCCTGATCACGTTAGAGACTGCATCAAAAGTGAAGTGCAGAAAATGTTGGAGCTGGGAGTCATTGAACCCTCGGATAGCCCTTGGGCTAGTCCCGTAGTTCTAGTGCCGAAACCTCACACCCAGGGTGGTAAGAGAGAGATGAGGTTCTGCGTAGACTACAGGGGTCTCAATGCAGTCACTAAGACTGACGCCCACCCAATACCAAGGGCAGACGAGCTTATTGATAGGCTGGCTTCGGCCAACTACTTAAGTACGTTTGACCTGACAGCTGGGTATTGGCAAATCAGGTTAGCTGAGGACGCCAAGCCTAAAACCGCATTTTCAACCCCTGGTGGGCATTATCAGTTCGTGGTGATGCCCTTTGGTCTGAAAAATGCACCTGCCACCTTCCAACGGTTGGTGAATCACGTCCTTACTGGGCTGGATGACTTCTGTGCGGCGTATCTTGACGATATTGCTGTCTTTAGCTCCACCTGGGAGGATCACCTGGTCCACCTGCGGAAGACATTGGAGGCGCTGCAAGCCGCAGGCCTCACTATCAAGGCCACCAAGTGCCAGATAGGGCAGACACAGGTTGTATACCTGGGCCACCTTGTAGGTGGAGGTCAGGTTCAGCCGCTGGAGAGCAAGATACAGTCAATCAGGGACTGGGCTCCTCCAACCACCCAGACTCAGGTTCGAGCTTTCTTGGGCCTGACTGGTTACTACTGGAAGTTTGTCAGGAACTATGGTTCCATTGTGACACCATTAAATGAACTGACAAGTAAGAAAATGCCAAAAAAGGTTCAGTGGACAGCGAGCTGTCAAAAAGCATTCGATGACCTAAAGCAGGCCATGTGCACGGCGCCTATCCTCAAGAGTCCGGACTACTCCAAACCATTCATTGTCCAAACAGATGCTTCTGAGTTGGGTGTGGGAGCTGTTCTTTCTCAACTGAATTTTGATGGTCAAGACCAGCCCATTGCTTTTATAAGCAGACGGCTGACCCCTAGAGAGAAGAATTGGTCAGCTATTGAGAGGGAGGCCTTTGCTGTGGTTTGGGCCCTGAAGAAGCTGAGGCCATACTTGTTTGGCACTCACTTCAAGATTCAGACCGACCATAAGCCCCTCTTGTGGCTAAATCAGATGAAGGGTGAAAACCCCAAACTGCTTAGGTGGTCCATTTCCCTACAGGGGATGGACTTCACAGTGGAACATAGACCTGGTACTGATCATGGCAATGCCGATGGGCTCTCCAGATATTTCCACTTAGAACAAGAAGACTCACCTGGTCAAGGTTAGCTAGTTGTTCCGACGTTTGGGGGGGGGTCATGTAGGAGAGTAGGGTCTGCAATCCTATGATCACCCAGATTTTTTGCTTTTGTTTCACTGGTTTACGACTTTCTCTGGCTGTGGGCCTGCCAATCAGACCCACAGCCTGGCTGTTCTCTTTCTAAATTACGAGATGTACCCTAGGTGCATTTACCAATTGGTACTGGGCCACCTTATCAGACCCCGTAACGCAGGGCATAGGTGTACCCAGGGCCGCCAGGGGCTGCAGCATGTATTATGCCACCCCTGGCTGGCCTCCTAAATTTGACACAACTGGCTGCATGACAGCTGGGGCGAAGTCGTGTAATCACCCTTTGCTTTAGGTATAGTAGCTCTATATCTAACCATACAATGGACACCCGAGTTCCTATCAGTCACTCCTATGGCAGGCCTTGACAATCCTGAAGGCAGAGTGCATGGGCTCGCGTGAACTGGGTTCTGGCCCGAGCCGAGCCGGTTGCAGCTTGCGGAGAAAAGACCCAATGGCTGTTCCATGATAACGCGTACCACATCGGTAACTTCGGTGTCGCGTTATCAAGACATGTCGAGTAAGGTGTCATACGAATCGGGGTGCTGCCCTCTCACCAATTCTGGCGATGAGGTTAGCATTCCACCCTTCTAGAGGGACACGACATGTACGTAACTGTGAACCCCGGTTAAAGTTAACGAAAGCCTCAGCTCCACAAAATGGATGCTGCCACCACAGACACAAGTCTGACCTCCTGCTGCTGGGAGTCCTTCCAGCGAGGAGCACTTGGACAAAGGGTTTCCTGTCGAGGGCGGTGTTCGCACCGTCCCAGACAGGGTTTGTGTATTCTGGGTAGGTAGGGCTTTTGCGAGAAGGTGACTGCGGAGTGGCACCCCGGTGCTCACTACGCATCTGCCGGTTAGAACCAGTTCCAGGGGCGACAGCCCTGGCCTGGGGAAAGTCCGGCAGGGGAGAGGGGCGTAACTACCCCCCTTCCTGGTCCCACCCTTAGGGCAGGACCTAGTCATGTACCCACCCCTTTCTTTAGGATAAAGGCCGGAGCGGGGACCCTTCCAAATTAGATCATCTTTGAATCAAGAATACTTTCTACGAAAGGACTTCAAGACTCTTCTCAAGATTTCTCCCTTGTGGCTAAGGAGTAGTCACCCTGCATCAGCGGGCACCATCTAAGAACTCTGCGGTTTGCTGTAAGTCCTTCCTCAAGGAATCCGACGGCCCAGCTCGACGAGAACCGGCTTCCCTGGCACCTCTGACCTCTACCCACGTCATCAGCTCAGCTGTGATCTGTGGGTGCGACGAGACCTCGAGGGACCGGCCATCATCAGAACCTGCACGCTCTTAAAAACCAGCACGACCATCGAGGTAACTCTCTGGTGAGTGCTCTGGGGTCCGAGAAGCCCCGACCCTGAGCCGCTCCAGCACCGAAGTGCAGTCTCCCAGCATCTCCACGATCTGCGTGGGGCCCTTCTGCTCGCTGCTCAGCACGTTGTCTGGTCACTAGCCGCTGGCTCGTGTCCTTCTGTGACGACATCCGACAATCAACACTGCCGGTCTGGTTGCTCCAGACTGGCCCTTGCTTCCATCTTTTCGAGAAGCACCCCGGACCCTCCTGGTCCACTCAAGACGCCGACAGCGACATCCGTCGTGGGACAGCTCGCACCTCCACCGTGGTCGCCGACAACGCCTCCTGGTCCGTGAGACTGCAGAGCCTAGCGTCGCCCACTCACCTGGTCGAGGTGACGGCCAACCGGTGCCTTCCTGGTACCCTCTGACTACTGGCTAGTAGTACGAACTTGGTCCCCTCTGCTTTCAGGTTTCATCAATCTCCGATCCAGGCTTGGATCTCTACGAACTATTCATCACTGGTCGCCGGCCAGCAACTCCTTTTCTTCCGGCTCCTGGCTCGTCAGCGAAGACCCCGACGCCTGTAAGACTTGCAGCCGCAGCCCTCGTGGCTAGGTAACTCGGCATTTCAGTGCCTGCATAGCCTCCTTACTCTAGGGTCCCGAGTCGCTCGCTTCCGACTTGCCTTAACCTTTCCGTGTCCCCGGACACTTGTTTTAAACTGTGCACTTGAAGTATTTACTAAAGAGATTTGGTTTGTGCTTAATACCCTGTCCTCATAAAGAGTACAGGGCTGTTGTGATTCTTAATAAATATACTGTTTATTTTCATAACACCTGTGTGGTGTCCTTTCACTGGGTGTTCAAGGGGTACATGTGTGGTAAACAGCTGGCTTAACGCGCCCTCTCGAGTCTTTAGCCTTAGACTGCTCGTATCCACGCTACTAGGATAGCTGGTCTATAGGTTGACTTACAACTAAACACCATAAGGGTCGTTGGAACGATACATAGCGGTCGCTAGAATAGCGAACGTTGCATATCGGGCCAACTTCTCACAGAGATGTTAAGGGCAGGTGGATTTGGGTGGTTGCCAAACTGCAAAATAAAATTATAAATTTTGTCAACTATTATGGCCCCATCCACGATGATATTACCGGTCTGTCAGAAATTTATGAATCTTTGAGGGGCGTCCCAGGACAGATAATACTAGGAGGAGATTTTAATTTTATTCAAGACCTGTCAAGAGATACTTCTAACAAGAAAAAGAAACAGCTAAAACCCAAAACAAAATGTTTTTTTGAAGCACTCCTACATGAATATCAATTAAGGGATCCATGGCGTTATAGAAATGCTGAAATTGAATCTTTCACATGCTATTCCAACCGGTTCCGGGCTGCAGCCAGAATAGATTTTTTTTTAACATCTAGATCTTTTTTGATCTTAAGAGCTGTGATTGGATGCAATCCATTTTCGGACCACGCTAGAATTGAATTAGAATTTGAATTATAATTGGGAGGAGTGGATGAGATGCGCCCCAGGTGGCAGCTGGATCGCCCCCTCTTACAGAACCAGGACTGGGTTTCACAATTCAGAGATTGGATTACACAATACTTTGTAATAAATGATAATACAGCTGAACCCTTCTCTGTTTGGGGCGGATTCAAAGCTTCAGCACGCGCCCAGATTATTGCATATACTAGCGCTAAGGCAAACGAAAGAAAGTTAAAAATAGCTAAGCTTCAATCAGACGTAGAGAGGGAATATTGCAGCTTCAACATCATTCAAGCAAGTTAGAGCAGGCTAAAGCAGGAGTCATCACTGATAGTGAAAATTCGCGATCCTCAGAGTGGGCTGGAGGAGGAGGATAGAGACAAGATCTCAAAAATCTTCCTGGATCATTTTGAAAAAATCTACTCTACGGAGTACCAGGTAGAGGATGTAATGATCCAGGACTATTTTGCAGATATACAAATCCCCAAAATTTCCGAAAGTCGGGTAAATCAAATTAGTCAGAAAAATAAATACCCCTGAAATACAAAATTGTATAAAGGCAACCTCAGGGGGAAAAGCTTCCGGCCAGGACGGATTTCCAATAGAATTTTATAAGGTATTTTTTAGAGAATTAGCAACTCCCTTGAAAAAGTTATATAATCATGTTAGGCTAGGCGGGTACGTCCCTGCTGAGTTTAAGGAATCTACAATTATATGTTTTCTTAAAAAAGATAAAAATCAGTATGATGTTAATTCATACAGACCGATTAGCCTACTAAATTCGGATTATAAAATCCTTATGAAAATATGGGCTGAGAGATTTGTCTTTGCTGCTCAGGAGGTCATTCATCAGGACCAGTCTGGGTTTATTGCAGGTCGTCATATGGCAGCAAACACCGAGTTCCTAATCCAGGCATTGGACTACTTTAATATTAATTTGACCCCAGCCTGTATATTGATGATGGACGCGTAAAAAGCGTTTGACTTAGTGAATTGGGCTGCATTATTCTACTCTCTCGGTCAATTTGGTTTTCCAGCCTCAATTATTAAGATGCTTTATAACATCTACAAGGGAGCATCGGCCGAAGTAATAATCAATATGAAACAGGCTGGTAAGATCAAGGTAAACAGGGGCACAAGGCAGGGCTGCCCGTTGTCCCCGTTGCTTTTTACTTTCTTTATCGAACCTTTAGTAATTAAGATTAGGGACAACGTGGCTATTCAGCCCCCTTTAGTCGCTATGTCTAAATTAAAGTTGTTTGCTGACGATATTATTTTATATCTATCACCCATAAAAGAAAATATTGAAAATTTGATGAGAGAGTTCAATAATTATGAAAAGATAGGGGCGTATAAAGTAAATCCCAAAAAAACTGAGGTTCTTGCATTAAACACTGATCCTCATTTTCTCCCTGATGATCTGCAGGCCCAAGCTGTAAGAAGTGACCCAATAAGATATCTGGGCATATATGTCACAACTGAATATGATATGCTCTATTCTATGAATTATATCAGGATGAAGAACAAAATTCAGAGCGTTTTAAATCACTGGCTTCTTCTCCGATTATCAATTATAGGTAGGGTCTCATTGATCAAGATGTCGGTGTTGCCTTTACTTATCTTTTTGTTCAGTAACGTACCCATTTAAATTAATTTAAAATTTTTTAAAGAACTCGAAACAATGCTGAGAGGCTTTATATGGGGAAACAAAGCTTCAAGAGTTAAACTTCCAGTATTACAACTTCCAGCTGAACAAGGAGGCTTAGCCCTACCCCATTTAAGGACCTACTATGAAGCCACATTTTTTGATATATTGGCAGGATTATTGAGGAATAATCAAACAAGAGATAATTTTTTTCTTACAAGAATGCTACAAGAGGTAGACCCCCAAATTCCAGTTTTTTTTAAAAACCGCAAGGCTCCCAAAGAGGTCCAGATATAAAACCTTAAGAGAATATGCCTCAAGAATGTCGCTCCTTTTCAGAAAACATGGCACTGATAGTTCTCATTATCTAAGCTTGAAAGAATGTATTCAAATAGGCCTCCCACTAAGCCTGAATCGTATTAAATCTTGGGAACTTTGTGGCTTCCGAGAGCTAAGACATTTTGTAATCCAAAACAGGGTAATTAGTTGGCAGGAGGTAACCGCTAGAATAAATGGTTCATTACACCCGACTTTTTTTGAATATATGTAGATTGTTAATTTTATTAGAAAAGAGATAAGTGGCCTGTTTAATCCCCCTAATATCATACTAACAGCCCTGTATGATGGAATGAGTGTAGGTATTGGATACTGGTATAAGATGCTTCATTGCTCAAATCAAAATGTTTTAGTAGACAGTCATCTTGAGAAAATAAATCTCGCTACACAATGTAACTTTTCCACAAAGGATTGGGAGATCATTTGTGAGTTGGGGAATAGATCATTGCGAGCTGCCAACTATAAAAGGATGTGCTTTCTGTCTCGTTGGTTAGCATATTATACACCGGAGGCTTTGGAAAGGATGTTTCCCGGAGCTGAGAATAAATGCTTCAGATGTATGGCTAGTAGCCAGGGAGGATGGCATCACATTTTTTTTTCTTGCCACCAGTTAGAAACTTTCTGGAGGGGAATATTTGCTGATATCGAACAGGCTATTGGGAAATCTCTTCTACCAACAGCAGAAGTAGCCCTGTTCGGTATATGCAAAGATAGGAGTAGGTTTAATAAAGCAGAAAAGGTATTTATATTTATTTCTTGCGCAGTTGCCTGTTCCTTAATTCTTCAAAACTGGAAGTCCAGCGAGATTCCATTACACTTAAAATGGTTCAACAAAATGAGGAGAACATGTTATTTTGAAAAGGCTTATGCGGGTAGAGTGGGAGCTGTTGGGAGATTTGAGAGGAACTGGAAATATTTTGAGACTCTAGAAGCAATCAAGGGAGGATGATTCGTGAAGAGAATTGTGAGGAGATGTTTCTTCTTTTACAGCCTTCTATCTGATTTCCAGGGCATTTACATTTACTAGCACCTTTTTCCATATCAGATTGAACTTTGCACTTTTAAAGATAGTACTCTTTTGTACTTTTGGCACTTTTGCACTTGCACTTTACTGCAGCTTTGCACGTTTTCGCTGATGCACTTTATAAATTGCATATTTTGCACTTAATGTCTTGGGGAATTTTTTTTTAACTCTGTAGTAGGCTGACTTTTTCTATCTCGATGAACCTTCCTTTTATCTTCGCATATCATTTCTAACTTTTTAACTTTTTTATCTCTTGTTTGTTATTTGAGAAATGTATTGGAAATTTATTGGAAATTTGTGATTATTGAATTCTAAAGTTTGTCATGTTTTGTACCTTTGGCTCACCTTTTGCTCTATTCAATAAAAAAATGTAAAAAAAAAAAAAAGAGTGTTCATTCTCAAATATGACTGAGATTTAGATAAACGTTATTGAATCTTATCCAGAGTCTGTGATTATTTCACTAAGATCTGTAAGTTTAGTTTGTTAGTTTGTTCATATCACCATCAACTACTCAACTAATGGTCCATCGGCCAAAGGAAGAGTGTTGACCTGTGAAGATTAGTTAGACATAGGATAAAAATATATCAGGTGCAATACTGTATCTCCTGTGAGTTAACTAATCAATATCAAAGTGAATTACAAAACTTGACCGCCAGCGAAACAGCCAGGAAACTTGAATGTGTTTATGGGCCCATTGAGTTTTTCATTTGTATGTGATATGTTCATCCCTGGCCTTTCGCTGGATCACTATTTTCCACTTGCAATTCTGCCCTCCACAGCCCATCTCAGAGCGGTCGCCAAAAGGTTTCAGGCCGGCTAGTTACCAACCCCAGGTCATTAGGTGCCTGGTCGGTCTGTGAAACACGACAGCCACTAATTCGAAGAGTCTGAAAGAGGGTTTTTTAGTCAGGTTTCGAGCAAAGGGCGCACAGCTAAGTTGTAGCGCAAAAGATTGATATGTGATATACGATAGCTGTGAGGTGCAAAACAGTGAGGAGGGGATAAGCCTGGTAACCCCCCAATGTAGTGTCAGCAAGCTAACACCACGTATGCTACAAAAACACGCACTGATGCACACTCCAAAAATTAAACACTGGTGTCAGTATGGACAAGTAACACATTAGAGACAACAGCCTATTCATTTAGAGGAAAAAACAAATATTCTTGGAATACAGTCGTCGGAAAAGGTGTCTTTAATGTTAATGAGAACCAGCCGACACGTGTTTCGTCGCGTAAGGGACAATCTTCCTGCGACTCCTCAGGGCTAAGGAAAATTGAAGTATCGTTGGGAGAGTCACTCCGTCTGTGATATTTCCGACCCGACAGGGCTCAGGACTGTGAATTTAAAAGGCTGAAATGTTCCAGAATTCTCTCAGTATGAGACCTCCGTGTTGCGGGCATTGAAAGGGTAATAGAAACTGTAGGACACTCCTACTAACTTAGTGTTGAACCAACGCCCAATCGCGTTGTACAAGGAATGTATATACCTTGATAGAAACCAAAAGATATGTAACCTGGGAGTATCAGGGTAAATCGTAAGGCTTTGGACGATAAACAGAGCATTTGAAAATTAGGGCAGAAGGACGGGTGCATCCATTCCCTGCTCCTCGACTCTGTGTACCGGGATAAGGTCACCTTATCTCAGAGAGATTTTCTGTTTATCGTCCAAAGCCTTACGATTTACCCTGATACTCCGAGGAAAAATGGCAGCAGTCCAACAAGACAGCAGTTCGGCAAGTCAGTACTCCAGCAGGGAGGTAGGGGTATTTAGCTCTTTGTATGGAGCCAGGACACAGCACATTCAGGTGGGTACCTGTGTCCATTTAGAAGTTACAGCTATTTAAATGTAATAAGGTAACACAAATGTTTTCCTATGGGAGAGGTAGGCCTTTCAGGGTCGCAAAATGAATTTAAGAGTTTTTTGCTTCCAGGACAAGCAAAATGTAAATGTACATGTCCAAATTTGAAATATACTTAACCTTGCCCTCTGAGCTCTCCCTGACCTACCCTAGTGGTGACTTTTATGTATTAAAATGTAAGGTTTGTGCCTGGCTAGCAGTTTATTTTACCAGGTCGAAATGGCAGTTTAAAACTGCTCACACAGGCTGTAATTGCAGGCCTGAGACAGGTTTGAAGGACTACTCAAGTGTACATGGGTACATGTAATATCACTTTACAAGGGAATTTCAAGTAAATTAAATATGCAATTTGTGGATAAGCCAATCTTACCATGTTCCAGGGAGAGAGCACAGGCACATTAGCACTTGTTAGCAGTGTAAAGTGTACAGAATCCTGAGGCCAGCAAAACAAGATCAGCAAAAATGGAGGAGGAAGGCAAAAAGTTTGGGAGTGATACTGCAGAGGTGGCCAGTTCCAACACTTTGTCTCGCCACATTTTTTCTGCTCCACCCATGTTGTTTCTGTCCCCTTGTTGCTTCCCCTGTCTCCATGTTGGTCTTTCTCTCCATGAGCGTGTGTGCTCCCTCAGTGTCTGTGCTGCTCTGTCTTCCCATGTGCTTCAGTGCTCCCCTCAATGTTCCCTGGTCTCATCATGTGCTTCTCTGCCCCTCCCATTTTGTTTCCATCGCCCAGGTTGCTTTCCCATGCCCCCATCCCCAATTTCACTGTATTGGGTCCCCTGTTTGCTTCTGCACCCCTCCCTGGCATTTTATTTCTTTTTAGTTACTAATATAACTCTGTAAATATCTAAAGAAATCTTTTTTGTGGTATGCACACCTTCAACATGACGTGGCTATCTGTTGGACAGGCCACGTGAAGGGCTTGCTCCCTCCCCGCATGACAGGGCCCGAGCCCCGGCCCTCCAGGTGTTACCCCCGGAAGCGACCCGCACCCCGTCCCCTACGGGACTCCTGACCACAGACATCTCCGTATCATGGGGCCGAGCCACCACCAGCTTCATCGCCCGGCCCGGCCACCATCTTGGACACTGCACCACGAGGCCACGTGGCCTCAGCTCGACCCTAACCCTGGGCCTGGCCAGACCCCGCCATCCCGGCACCAACATCCACCCAGGAGGTGAACGGACCACTTGGCAGGTCAATGGGAGAAAGAAGTGTCGATGGCTCTCCCCCGCCAGGTGCCGATCGCCCCCAGCTCCCCCGAGCGCTGGCTCCACCCCCCTGCTGGGTGTCTGGACTCCCTCATCCCGGACCTCCCGACCTCCAAGTGCGAGGGTCCGGACATCAAAGGGCGCCAGACCTATAACTGGGGCAGCTTCAGAGCAGGAAGGCAGTTGTATCCTGGAGTCGAGAGACACCGTGACGAACTCATCCTTGACGGACTACTGGCGCTGCCGTAGCCCTGCCTCGTGAACTGTTGTCCTACTTGCTGGCGCTGCCGCAACCTACTGCATCCTTCATCCTCGTCGGGACCTGCTGGCGCTGCCGCGGACCGTTGTAACTACCACCTTCACCGGGACCTGCTGGCGCCGCCGCGGACCATCGCTACCTACGATCATCTCGGGACCTGCCGGCGCTGCCGCGGCCCGTCCACCTAGAACGCCGAGCTCGAGGATTGTGAGCTATCCTTCATTTCATCGCATCTACCAGATTGGTAACAAGACTGTCCCGCTACTCCCTTTCCCATCCAAGAGACTAGAATCGAGGGGACCCCTGAGTCCTGACCTCCTTGTACCATCCTATCGTACCTAAAGATTGCTTATAAAGAACGTAAACCTTATCTTTGTGTGGTGTCCTTCTGTGGGGGGGGAAGTTACTCGTCTGTACGATCGCTGGAGACGGCTCTCCCCGGAGACCTCTCCTCTTGTCCTCGGCCGACCCTCCCGGTCTGTCTAACATTGGTGGCCAGCGGCGCGATCCGAATCAACGCGTAATCGTACAGAGAGTAACTCACCCCACAACTAAACCACAATGACAACCAAAGAAAGCGGATCCACCGAGAAATTCCAGATGGAGAAATTGGAAGAGTACAACCATCGAGAGTTGAAACAATTCTGCATTGAACTAGGCATTGCTACCACCGGTCTGAGCACTAAAGACGATTTCAAGCACGCCATTGAGTCTTGGGCCGAAACCGGGGCCGCCAGACCCCCGGACCAAAACGTTGCAGCATCAGAGAGGAACACCACGGCTCCCGAGGAGCGAAGAACAGGTATCTCGCAGGAGGAGATCCAAGAGAGAGAAAGAAGCAGACTACATGAGTTAGAAATGGCACGGCTCAAAATGGACGGTGAACTGAAATTAGCCGAACAAAAACTGAACCTCGAACATATGCGACTCCGAGAAGAGCGGGAAGAAAAACAGAGGCAAAGAGAGCTCGAAGAAAAGAGACTAGCGTACGAACACGAGCGCAAACTGGCAGAATTAGACCTGCGGAAGCAAAACAAAGAACTAGGGGTGCCCGAGCAACCGCGCACCCCAGGAGCAACAGAGAAAAAGGTCCACATCCCCAAGGATGTCGTCCGAGAGTATTTCCGAGATGACGACATACAACAGTGGTTCAAGGCCTACGAGATCGCCATGACCTCCCACAGGATCGACCGAAGTGACTGGGGAGCCGGTCTATGGGGGAGGTTCGTCAATGAAGGCCGCGATGCCCTGCTACAACTCCCCGACCATCTGATGACATCCTATGACCACATGGTCCAATTCTCTATATCATGGCCTGCCAAAAACCTTGCTCTACAGGCTACAGGTCGTGCAGAACCAAGCGGCGCGTCTTGTATTTAGGACCCCTAAAAGGCAGTCGGCCAAGCCCCTCCTTGCTAAACTGCATTGGCTCCCTATCAATCTCAGGGCAGCCTTCAAGACCGGCTGCCTAGTATTCAAGTCCCTCACTGGCCCTTCTCCTAGTTTTCTGAAATCTCTTATCACCCCGTACTGCCCCCCCCCCCGCACTCTCAGATCCTCTCATCATCACCTCCTGGTCATCCCACCCTTTAAGCTTACGAGGATGGGAGGCCGAAGTTTCTCATATCTTGCCCCTACATTCTGGAATTCTCTTCCCCTTTCTCTCAAATCTGTCACATCACTCATCCTTTTCCGTAAGTCCCTTAAAACCTGGCTTTTCCCCCAATCTGGATAAACTCTAATCTGCCACTTTCAGTATCCCAATCAGCGCCAGGAAACCTACGGTGATAGTGCGCTCTACAAAAACCTCCTAACATAACATAACATGAAGGCTGCCCTCCTCACCCGATATGGGCTCACACCCGAAATGTACCGCCAGAGGTTCCGAGACTGCACCGGATCCCGGGTACAACGTGGGTGGAATACGTGAACTATTTCTGCCGAGCCTTCGAGGGTTGGATCAAGGGGAGCCACGTAACCACCTACGAACAACTTTTTAATCTCATGGTGTGGGAGCACCTCTCCAACAACTGCTTCATCGAGCTCAGGCAGCACCTCCTCGACAGTAAATTGACTGACCCACGACAGCTCGCCGCCGAGGCTGACCGATGGGAGAGCACCCGAGTGGGCCGGAGTGGGCCGCACGAACAGAACAGAAACAACCAAGGTCAGCACCGTCCCCGAGGAGGAGGAGGAGGCCAGGGACGAGGAAGAGACACCGTCCCGGCCGCCCCCGCTGCCAGCACCCAGCCCCCGGCCAGCCGGGGCAACACCCCGATGCGCCCGGGGTTCCGAGCCAATGTCACGTGTCACCGATGCCAGCGAGTCGGCCACTACGCCAATGACCCGAACTGTCCACAGAACCAAACTCCGAGGCCCCGCCAGGTAGCTGCCGCCGCCCTGGGGGGAGAGCAAATCTCCGAAGAACAGGAAGAATGCGAACAAGAACAACAAGAGTGGGAACCGGCCGCCATGGCTCTAGCGTGCCTAGGGGGAAGAGACATGATCCCGCGGGCTCCACTACCCGCCAACACCAGAAAATATAGTCAGTGGGTGAACATTAACGGGCGCCGGGCTGAAGCACTACGTGACACGGGGGCCAGTGTGACGGCCGTCCGCTGTCACCTGGTGACCCCAGAACAGATCCTGCCGAACATTCTCTGCCCCGTCCGTTCAGCCGACAATTCCGAGAGTCTGTGTCGGATGGCCTGCGTCCCCTTCGAATGGGGAGGAGTCTCCGGCATGTTGAAGGTGACGGTCCGAGACGATGCCCCCGTGGACTGTCTCCTGGGGAATGATCTTGAGAGTTCCCTGTGGGCCGCCGTGGAGAGAAGAGAGCACCTAGGGATGCTGGGCCTCCCGGACTGGGCATGCGTAACCACCCGGTCCATGGCCGCCCGTGCCATCCCCCAACCTGAAGAACCCGAATGGCCAGCACCTCCTCCTCCGATCGCCCCAGTGGAGGACACCGACCATACCGACCCCCCAGAGCCAACCCCCGAAGGGCCCGCTCAGCTCCAGGACCTTCCCGATCTGGCTCAGTGGCGTCAGGAAGGGGGGCCCACCCAGGAGCAGTTCCGACGAGAGCAAAAGACCTGTCCCTCCCTCGAGGGACTCCGCCAGCAAGCCCGACCCAGAGCGCCGGGGACACCACCGGAGCCCATTGGATCTATTGGGACAACGACCTGTTGTACAGTGAACAAAGAATCGCGGAGTTGGGGGCCAGTCGAGTGTTGGTGGTGCCCCTCCGTTTTAGAGACTTCTTGTTAAATTTGGCCCACGATGTCCCCCTGGCTGGACACCTGGGACAAGACATAACCTACAGTCGCCTGGTGACCCACTTTTTTTGGCCAAAGATGAGAAACGACGTCCTCAGCCACTGCCGGTCCTGCCCCACATGCCAGGCCAGCGGGAAGAGCGGCCGCAAACTCAAAGCACCTCTGCAACCCTTCCCAGTGGTCACCACCCCGTTCGAGAGGGTGGGAATAGACATTGTGGGACCCCTGGACCCCCGAACAGCACAAGGACATCGGTTCATCCTGGTACTGGTGGACCACGCCACCCGCTACCCCGAGGCTGTCCCCCTGCGGACTGTAACAGCCCCGGTGGTCGGCCGGGCCTTAATGGGGATCTTCTCCCGGGTGGGCTTCCCCCGAGAAGTCGTCAGCGACAGAGGCACAAACTTTATTTCGAAATATATGAAATCCCTCTGGCAGCAGTGCGGGGTCACCTACCGATTCACGACCCCCTATCACCCTCAAGGAAACGGGCTAGTCGAGCGGTTCAACCGCACGCTCAAGGGAATGATCGGGGGGTTGGAAGAGCCCCTCCGTCGCCAGTGGGATGTGCTGCTCCCGTGCCTCCTCTTCGCATATCGAGAAGTCCCCCAGAAGTCCCTCGGCTTCAGCCCTTTCGAACTATTGTACGGACACCCTGTCCGAGGGCCTGTTGGACAGGCCACATGACGGGCCGCTCTCCCCCGGCTCGACCAAGCCCGAGCCAGTCATACAAGCACCACACACCACCATTGCACGTCCTACGTCCCCTCAGGGACACCTGCCCTCGAGCATGATAACCTCGTGGGTCCGATCCACGACCGACCCACGCGCCCAGCCCGGGCCGCCATCTTGGACACTTCGCCACGAGGCCGCCTGGCCCCCGATCGACCTCAACCCTGGGCCTAGCCCGGCCTCAGACATTCCGGCACCACCCTCCACCCAGGAGGCGAGCGAGCTACTTGGCCAGTCAATGGGAGAAAGAGGTGTCGATGGTTCTCCCCCGGCCAGTGCCGCTCGCCCATCGCCTCCCCGGGCGCTGGCTCCACCCCCCTGCTGGGTGTCTGGACTCCCTCATCCCGGACCTCCCGACCTCCAAGTGCGAGGGTCCGGACATCAAAGCACGCCAGCCCTATAACTGGGGCAGCTCCAGAACAGGAAGGCAGTTGTATCTTGGAGTCGAGAGACGAAAGAAGAACTCATCCTGGACGGACTACTGGCGCTGCCGTAGCTCTGTCCTGTGCACCATCATCCTGCCTGTTGGCGCTGCCACAGCCGTCGTAACCTTCATCCTTCACCGTCGTCCGGATCTGCTGGCGAGGCCGCGGACCGTTGTAACTGTCATCTGCATCGGGACCTGCTTGGCTTCTCCACGGCCCGTCGACCATCCTTCATCCATATCGGGACCTGCTTGGCTTCTCCACGGCCCGCCGACCACCCTTCATCCATCTCGGGACCTGCTTGGCTCCTCCACGGCCCGATCAGCAACCACGCCGAGCTCGAGGATTGAGAGCTATTGAACTCATTGGTAACTAAGACTGTCCCGCTACCCTTTTCCTCAACCAGAGATCAGAACCGAGGGGACCCCTGAGTCCAGACCTCCTTGTATTATATCAACGTAACCTAAGAAGTGCATATAAAGTCTCGTTAACCTTCAATCTTGTGTGGTGTCCGTCTGTGGGGGGGAAGTTACTTATCTGTACAGTCGTTGGAGACGGCTCTCCCTGGAGACCTCTCCCCGTAATCTCGGCCGACCCTCCCGGTCCGTCTAACATTGGTGGCCAGCGGCGCGATCCGAATCACCGCATAACGTACAGAGAGTAGCTCACCCCACAACGAACAACAATGTCGACTAAAGAGAGCGGATCAACTGAGAAATTCCAAATGGAAAAGCTAGAGGAATACAGCCATCGTGAACTAAAGCAGTTCTGCATCGAACTAGGTATCGCTACCACCGGACTAAGTACCAAGGACGATTTTAAGCATGCCCTAGAATCTTGGGCAGAGACCGGGGATGTCGAAGCCCCGGAGCAAAGCACCGCGAAAAAGACCAACACGGCCCCTGAAGAGCAAAGAACGGGTCTCTCGCAAGACGAGATCCAAGAAAGAGAAAAAGCCCGACTACACGAACTTGAAATGGCCCGACTCAAGATGGACATAGAACTCAAATTGGCCGAGCAAAAAATAAACTTAGAGCACCTTCGCCTCCGAGAAGAAAGAGAGGAGAAACAGAGGCAAAGGGAGCTCGAGGAAAAAAGACTAACGTACGAGCACGAGCGGAACCTAGCCGAGATCAACCTGCGCAAACAGAATAAAGAATTAGGGGTGCCCGACAGACCGTCCACCCCCGGGACCACGGACAAAAAAGTGCACATCCCCAAGGATGTGGTCCGAGAATATTTTCGAGAAGACGACATCCAGCAATGGTTTAAGGCATATGAAATCGCGATGACTGCGCACCGGATCGATAGAGCCGACTGGGGAGCCGGCCTATGGGGCAAATTCCTCAATGAGGGCCGCGATACTCTGTTACAGCTCCCAGACCACCAGATGACCTCCTACGACCATATGAAAGCGGCCCTCCTCACTCGCTATGGCCTCACGCCCGAGATGTACCGTCAGAGGTTCCGAGACTGCACACGCATTCCAGGTACAACTTGGGTGGACTATGTAACGTACTTCAGCCGAGCCTTCGAAGGCTGGATCAGAGGGAACAACGTCACGACCTACGAGCAGTTGTTCAATCTGATGGTATGGGAGCATCTGTCCAACAACTGCTTCATTGAACTACGCCAACACCTCCTCGACAGCAAGTTAACCGATCCCCGGCAGCTCGCAGCCGAAGCTGACCGGTGGGAGATCACCCGAGTGGGCCGGAATGGGTCCTACGAGCAGAACAGGAACAACAATGGTCACCACCGATCCAGAGGAGGAGGAGGGGGCCAAGGACGAGGAAGAGACAACACTCCGGCCGCCCCCACTACCAGCACCACCCCCCCGGCCAACCGGGGCAGCACCCCGGCGCGACCGGGATACAGAGCCAATGTTACATGTCACCGATGCCAACGAGTAGGCCACTATGCAAATGACCCAAGCTGCCCGCAGTATCCGAGCCCAAGACCCCGCCAGGTGGCCGCCGCGGCACTAGGGGAAGAACAGATCTCCGAGGAACCAGAAACAGACGAGCAAGAGTATCAAGGGTGGGAGCCAGCCGCCATGACTCTCGCGTGCTTAGGGGGAAGAGACATGGTCCCGCGGGTCCCCCTACCCGCTAACACCCAGAAGTACAGCCAATGGGTGAGCATCAATGGACAACGGGCCGAAGCCCTTCGAGACACCGGGGCCAGTGTGACAGCCGTCCGCTGTCATCTGGTGACCCCAGAACAATATCTACCGAACATTCTCTGCCCTGTACGATCAGCCGACAACTCGGAGAGTCTGTGTCGGATGGCCTGCGTCCCCTTTGAGTGGGGAGGGGTCTCCGGCATGTTGAAAGTAACGGTCCGAGACGACGCCCCCGTGGACTGCCTCCTCGGAAATGACCTGGAAAGCTCCCCGTGGGCAGCCGTGGAGCGAAAAGAACACTTGGGGATGTTGGGCGTCCCAGACTGGGCGTGCGTCACCACCCGGTCTATGGCCGCCCGTGCCAACCATCACCCGGAAGAACCAGAATGGCCGGCGCCTCCGCCTCCGGTCGCCCCCGCCGAGACCCCCGACCAGGGCATCCCCCTCGAACCTGCTCAACCTTCCGACCTTGCTAATCTCGACCAGTGGGCTCAAGAAGGGGGGCCCACACAAGAACAATTTCGTCAGGAGCAGAAGACCTGTCCCTCCCTTGAGGGACTCCGACAACAAGCGCTCGCCCAAAGCGCAGGGGATACCTCCGGAACTCATTGGGTCTACTGGGACAATGACCTACTGTACAGCGAGCAACGAATCGCCGAGCTGGGGGCCAACCGAGTACTAGTGGTGCCACTCCGCTTTAGAGACTTCCTGCTAAATCTGGCCCACGATGTCCCCCTGGCAGGGCACCTGGGACAAGATAAAACCTACAGCCGCCTAGTGACCCACTTCTTCTGGCCAAAAATGAGAAACGATGTGCACCAGCATTGCCGATCTTGCCCCACGTGCCAAGCCAGTGGGAAGAGCGGCCGCAAATTAAAGGCCCCCCTGCAACCCTTTCCCGTAGTCACGACCCCATTTGAGAGGGTCGGAATAGACATTGTGGGACCCCTAGACCCACGTACAAGACAAGGCCATCGCTTCATCCTAGTACTAGTGGACCACGCCACCCGCTACCCTGAGGCTATTCCTCTCCGGACCGTCACAGCCCCAGTGGTCGGCAGGGCCCTGATGGGGATCTTCTCCCGTGTGGGGTTCCCCCGAGAAGTCGTCAGTGACAGAGGCACGAACTTTATTTCCAAATACATGAAGTCCCTCTGGCAACAGTGTGGGGTCACCTACCGCTTCACGACCCCCTATCACCCCCAAGGAAACGGACTTGTTGAGCGGTTCAATCGCACTCTAAAAGGGATGATCGGGGGATTGGAAGAACCCCTCCGTCGCCAGTGGGACGTGCTGCTGCCGTGCCTCCTCTTCGCCTACCGGGAGGTCCCACAGAAGTCCCTAGGCTTCAGCCCATTCGAGCTGCTCTATGGGCACCCAGTACGGGGGCCACTCAGCCTGATCAAAGAAGGCTGGGAGTTGCCTCCGGCCAAGAGTCCTCCAGATGTCTTCCGGTACCTCCTCACCCTCCGCAACCAGTCCCAGCGGTTCAGAGACCTAGCGAAAGCCAACCTAGAGGCCAGTCAAGAGGACATGAAGAGATGGTATGACCAGAACGCCTCATCTATTGAATTCGAGCCGGGGCAACAGGTCTGGGTAATGTCCCCCACAGAACCGTGCGCTCTCCAAGACAAATGGACGGGACCCTTCAAAGTAATCGAGCGCAAGGGACCCGCCACCTATCTGATCGATATGGAGTCCGCCCGGAATCCGCTCCGAGTCCTCCACACCAACAGACTGAAACCCCACTTTGCACGAACAGAACTCAGCCTCTTGATGGCCACAGACAACGGGGTTGAGGACGACTCCGAGCCTCTCCCTGACCTCTTGCGGACCCAGGAGCAAGACGGCTCCGTGGATGGGGTCCGACTCTCGGAGACCCTCTCCCAGGAACAACGCCAAGAGTGCCAAGCCCTCCTATCACGGTTTGCCAGCCTGTTCTCCCTCACCCCAGGTGTCACTTCCTGGTGTGTGCACGATGTGGACACCGGAGACAGCCCTCCTATCCGCCACCGGGCCTACCGCGTACCTGATCGGGTACGGGCCTGCATCCAGGCGGAAGTAACTAAGATGCTCACGCTCGGGGTCATCGAGCCCTCCGACAGTCCATGGGCCAGCCCGGTCGTACTGGTCCCCAAAGCAGCCGCCCCCGGAACCACACCCGAACTCCGGTTCTGTGTCGACTACCGGGGCCTGAATGAAGTCACCAGAACGGACGCACACCCCATCCCCCGGGCAGATGAACTGGTCGACCGAATGGGCGCTGCCCGCTACCTCAGCATCTTCGATCTAACGGCAGGATATTGGCAGATCGGCCTCACACCCCGAGCACAAGAACGTTCTGCCTTCTCCACCCCCGATGGCCACTATCACTTCACGGTCATGCCCTTCGGCATGAAAAATGCCCCAGCGACGTTCCAACGGCTCGTCAATCAGGTCCTGGCGGGGCTCGAAGAGTTCAGCGCCGCCTACCTGGACGACATCGCTGTGTACAGCCACCACTGGACCGAGCACCTCCACCACCTCCAAGCAGTGTTGCAAGCCCTTCAGCGAGCTGGCCTCACGATCAAGGCCAGCAAATGTCAAATTGGACAAGGGTCAGTGACCTACCTCGGACACCAAGTGGGAAGCGGTCTAGTGGCCCCTCTTCAACTGAAAATTGCCGCCATCCAGAACTGGCAACCCCCTAACACTCAAACTGAGGTGCGAGCCTTCCTGGGCCTCACGGGCTACTACCGAAGGTTCGTGAAAGACTATGGTACCATCGTGGGGCCTCTCACCGAACTCACGTCGAAAAATCAGCCCAAGAAGGTGAACTGGACCCCAGAGTGTCAAGCGGCCTTCGAACAGCTAAAGGCCGCCATGTGTTCCGCTCCTGTACTCCAGGCCCCAGACTACAGCCGGGAGTTCGTCGTCCAGACGGATGCCTCCGACCAGGGCATTGGGGCGGTCCTGTCCCAGGTGAACACCGAAGGCCTTGATCAACCGGTGGCCTTCATCAGCCGGAGACTCCTACCACGGGAGCAACGCTGGAGCACCATAGAGAGGGAAGCCTTCGCTGTGGTATGGGCCCTCAAGAAGCTCCGACCCTACCTTTTTGGCACCCACTTCCGGGTGCAGACTGACCACCGACCCCTGCAGTGGTTGATGCATATGCGGGGGGAAAACCCAAAACTGCTACGCTGGTCCATCTCCTTGCAAGGTATGGACTTTACCGTTGAACACCGGCCTGGGTCTGACCACGCCAACGCGGATGGCCTGTCCCGGTTTTTCCGCCTCGACGAAGAGAGTCCCCAAGAGGATGGGTAACTCTCCCCGCCTTCAGCTGGGGGGGACGCATGTTGGACAGGCCACATGACGGGCCGCTCTCCCCCGGCTCGACCAAGCCCGAGCCAGTCATACAAGCACCACACACCACCATTGCACGTCCTACGTC
Organism: Lissotriton vulgaris; assembly: GCF_964263255.1. Taxonomy (NCBI): domain Eukaryota; kingdom Metazoa; phylum Chordata; class Amphibia; order Caudata; family Salamandridae; genus Lissotriton; species Lissotriton vulgaris. Next base: position 101,034 of record NW_028248083.1, on the reverse strand, counting down.
CCCTCAGGGACACCTGCCCTCGAGCATGATAACCTCGTGGGTCCGATCCACGACCGACCCACGCGCCCAGCCCGGGCCGCCATCTTGGACACTTCGCCACGAGGCCGCCTGGCCCCCGATCGACCTCAACCCTGGGCCTAGCCCGGCCTCAGACATTCCGGCACCACCCTCCACCCAGGAGGCGAGCGAGCTACTTGGCCAGTCAATGGGAGAAAGAGGTGTCGATGGTTCTCCCCCGGCCAGTGCCGCTCGCCCATCGCCTCCCCGGGCGCTGGCTCCACCCCCCTGCTGGGTGTCTGGACTCCCTCATCCCGGACCTCCCGACCTCCAAGTGCGAGGGTCCGGACATCAAAGCACGCCAGCCCTATAACTGGGGCAGCTCCAGAACAGGAAGGCAGTTGTATCTTGGAGTCGAGAGACGAAAGAAGAACTCATCCTGGACGGACTACTGGCGCTGCCGTAGCTCTGTCCTGTGCACCATCATCCTGCCTGTTGGCGCTGCCACAGCCGTCGTAACCTTCATCCTTCACCGTCGTCCGGATCTGCTGGCGAGGCCGCGGACCGTTGTAACTGTCATCTGCATCGGGACCTGCTTGGCTTCTCCACGGCCCGTCGACCATCCTTCATCCATATCGGGACCTGCTTGGCTTCTCCACGGCCCGCCGACCACCCTTCATCCATCTCGGGACCTGCTTGGCTCCTCCACGGCCCGATCAGCAACCACGCCGAGCTCGAGGATTGAGAGCTATTGAACTCATTGGTAACTAAGACTGTCCCGCTACCCTTTTCCTCAACCAGAGATCAGAACCGAGGGGACCCCTGAGTCCAGACCTCCTTGTATTATATCAACGTAACCTAAGAAGTGCATATAAAGTCTCGTTAACCTTCAATCTTGTGTGGTGTCCGTCTGTGGGGGGGAAGTTACTTATCTGTACAGTCGTTGGAGACGGCTCTCCCTGGAGACCTCTCCCCGTAATCTCGGCCGACCCTCCCGGTCCGTCTAACAGGGCCCCTCAGCCTAGTCAAAGAAGGTTGGGAGATGGCCCCCCTGAAGTCCCCTCCAGACGTCTTCAAGTACCTCCTGACCCTATGCAACCAGACCCGACGATTCAGAGAAACGGCAAAAGCGAATCTTGAGGCCAGTCAAGAGGACATGAAGAAATGGTACGATCAAAATGCCTCCTCCATCGAATTCGAACCTGGCCAGCAAGTATGGGTGATGTCCCCCACCGAACCATGTGCTTTGCAGGACAAATGGACGGGCTCTTCAAAGTGGTCGAGCGCAAGAGCCCCGTCACCTATCTCCCCGATATGGAGTCTCCCCGAAACCCCCTCCGGGTCCTCCACGCCAACAGACTCAAACCCCACTTTGTGCGCTCGGAGCTCAGCCTCCTGATGGCTACAGACAGTGGAGCGGAAGAAGACTCCGAACCTCTCCCTGATCTCCTAAAGACCCGTGAGAAAGATGGTTCCGTAGACGGGGTCCGACTCGCGGAGGCGCTCACCCCGGAACAACACCAAGACTGCCGGGACCTCCTGCTGCAATTTGCGACCCTGTTTTCCCTCACCCCAGGGGTCACCCCCTGGTGCTTGCACGACGTGGACACTGGGGACAGTCCCCCTATCAGACATCGGGCGTACCGCGTACCAGATCGGGTACGTGCCTGCATCCAAGAAGAGGTGTCAAAGATGCTCACGCTCGGGGTCATCGAGCCCTCGGACAGCCCCTGGGCCAGCCCGGTCGTGCTGGTCCCCAAAGCTGCTGCCCCCGGCACCACTCCTGAGCTTCGATTCTGCGTCGACTATCGGGGCCTGAATGCTGTCACCAGAACCAACGCTCACCCCATCCCCCGAGCAGATGAACTAATCGACCACATGGGGGCTGCCCGCTACCTCAGCATCTTCGACCTGACAGCGGGCTACTGGCAGATCGGTCTCACACCCCGGGCTCAGGAACGATCCGCCTTTTCCACCCCCGATGGCCACTACCACTTCAAGGTCATGCCATTCGGCATGAAGAACGCCCCAGCTACTTTTCAGCGACTGGTGAACCAGGTGTTGGCGGGACTCGAGGAGTTCAGTGCCGCCTACCTGGACGATATCGCTGTGTACAGCCGCCACTGGGCCGACCACCTCCACCACCTCCGAGAGTCCTGCAGGCCCTACAACGGGCCGGCCTCACCATCAAGGCCAGCAAGTGCCAAATTGGACAGGGGTCCATGACCTATCTCGGACACCAAGTAGGAAGCGGTCTGGTGGCCCCCCTCCAACTCAAGATCACTGCTATCCAGTCCTGGCAGCCTCCAGTCACGCAAACAGAGGTCCGAGCCTTCTTGGGGCTCACCGGCTACTACCGGCGATTTGTGAGGGACTATGGCAGCATTGTGGGGCCCCTCACAGAGCTCACATCCAAAAATCACCCGAAGAAGGTCAACTGGACCCCCGACTGCCAAGCGGCCTTCGAGAAACTGAAGGCCGCCAAGTGCACTGCTCCGGTGCTCCAAGCCCCCGACTACAGCCGGGAATTCATCGTACAGACGGATGCTTCAGACCATGTCATTGGGGCCGTCCTCTCCCAACTAAACCCCGAGGGAGTCGACCAACCAGTGGCCTTCATCAGCAGACGTCTGTTGGCCCGAGAACAGCGCTGGAGCACCATCGAGAGGGAGGCCTTCGCCGTAATGTGGGCCCTCAAAAAGCTCCGGCCCTATCTCTTCGGTACCCACTTCCGGGTGCAAACCGATCATCGGCCCCTGCAGTGGCTAATGCAGATGCGGGGGGAAAATCCCAAACTATTGCGATGGTCCATCTCCCTGCAGGGGATGGACTTCACTGTGGAACACCGACCTGGCCAGGACCACGCCAACGCGGATGGCCTGTCACGCTTTTTCCGCCTCGACGAGGAGAGTCCCCAAGAGGATGGGTAACTCTCCCCGCCTTCAGCTGGGGGGGACGCATGTTGGACAGGCCACGTGAAGGGCTTGCTCCCTCCCCGCATGACAGGGCCCGAGCCCCGGCCCTCCAGGTGTTACCCCCGGAAGTGACCCGCACCCCGTCCCCTACGGGACTCCTGACCACAGACATCTCCGTATCATGGGGCCGAGCCACCACCAGCTTCATCGCCCGGCCCGGCCGCCATCTTGGACACTGCACCACGAGGCCGCGTGGCCTCAGCTCGACCCTAACCCTGGGCCTGGCCAGACCCCGCCATCCCGGCACCAACATCCACCCAGGAGGTGAACGGACCACTTGGCAGGTCAATGGGAGAAAGAAGTGTTGATGGCTCTCTCCCCGCCAGGTGCCGATCGCCCCCAGCTCCCCCGAGCGCTGGCTCCACCCCCCTGCTGGGTGTCAAGACTCCCTCATCCCGGACCTCCCGACCTCCAAGTGCGAGGGTCCGGACATCAAACGGCGCCATACCTATAACTGGGGCAGCTTCAGAGCAGGAAGGCAGTTGTATCCTGGAGTCGAGAGACACCGTGACGAACTCATCCTTGACGGACTACTGGCGCTGCCGTAGCCCTGCCTTGTGAACTGTCGTCCTGCCTGCTGGCGCTGCCGCAACCTACTGCATCCTTCATCCTCGTCGGGACCTGCTGGCGCTGCCGCGGACCGTTGTAACTACCACCTTCACCGGGACCTGCTGGCGCCGCCGCGGACCGTCGCTACCTACGATCATCTCGGGACCTGCCGGCGCTGCCGCGGCCCGTCCACCTAGAACGCCGAGCTCGAGGATTGTGAGCTGTCCATCATATCATCGCATCTACCAGATTGGTAACAAGACTGTCCCGCTACCCCCTTTCCCATCCAAGAGACTAGAATCGAGGGGACCCCTGAGTCCTGACCTCCTTGTACCATCCTATCGTACCTAAAGATTGCTTATAAAGAACGTAAACCTTATCTTTGTGTGGTGTCCTTCTGTGGGGGGGGGGGAGTTACTCGTCTGTACGATCGCTGGAGACGGCTCTCCCCGGAGACCTCTCCTCTTGTCCTCGGCTGACCCTCCCGGTCTGTCTAACACTATCCACATCCAAAGATTAAAAAAATATATATTTTCATTATTTATTTAATATTTAAAGTGCATCCACAGATTAAACTTAAATACCACAACAATCAATATTAAAAAATGCAGAGAATTAAAAATACATCTAATTAAAACAATACAAAACTTGATTACAGCAAGCAAATGACATAGTAATGAATACAAATAGGTCAATTTATATAATGAAAGCACACAAAAACCTATTTAAATGATAACAAATATTCACAGTGGGAGAGTTTAATAAAAGTTAATGCTTCTTTGTGCGTTACTACCGAATAGCTTAAGATCACAGGATAGAAAAAATAATTCTGCAGATAAAAAAGGTCAGGGCAGAATAAAAAGCACACAATTGAAATGATGTTTAACAACTCCACAATATTGACCACATGGATGTGGGGAGACCCCATCCTTCTTGATCCACACATTATCACCCATCTGATTAAACCTGACTTTCATAAAAAAATCTACGCCCAAGGGGACTTTAAATACAATTGCATCTCACCCCTTCTTGCGAATATAGAGCCAAGCTGTCATTTTCTTATTACTAAACAATGTTGCAAGTCACGCTGAAACTTCCATTTCTAGCATGATGTTTTAAGTGACACAAGGCGCTACTAGGGAGATACAATAGCACCCCATAATTATTTAAGGGAAACTGTGCTATACAATGGGAGTAAAGAGCCACAAAAGTGTAAATCTTTTTATTATCCCACGCAAGTTGCCACCAAGTTACATTTTTCGATGCATTTTTGTGAATCCTGGATACTTATTGAAAATATTAAATTATTTGGCAGTAGGCACGGAAGGTAATACCCATCAAGCCCAGCTCAAGACAAATCCTTTCAACAGAGCTGGAGACGCTTACACCAAGGTAGCTCTTCCATGAAACAAATTCAATATTGGAGATAAACGAAGAAAGCGCCCTTGCTTCTATTCCATATAAAGCAATAGGACCCACCCTAGCAATATACAACTTTAACAGAAAAAAAATTATCTCCTTCTTTGTACAATAAAAAACCGTAAAATGCCAATTATCTTAGACTTTGATTTTTCAGCCTGAGAGGTAATATATGGGACCCAAGAACATTTGAGATGTTTGATCCTAAATATAAGTTTACTTTTACCACCTCCAATTTTTTTCATTGAAAAACAAATCTCCAAGACTTTTTAAAAATCTGAGTCCTAAATCCAGTAGAACGGAAGAAGAAGATCAGTACAGAGCACAAAACCGAGAATATAAAAGATTTTCATCAAAAGTAGTAGTAGGAGTTTTGATGTGTTCTCTTCCCAAACTACTGGTTATTATGAGTCAGAATTTACGCATATTGTGAGAAGGAACCGTAGACTGAACTTTGCATCTTTGGTCGATTTATTCATTTTCCTTTCTAACTTAGAACACTTGGTATCTCTAGATCTCGGAGAGATATCCAGATGCCTAGAAGCCCTGGTATTCACTTGTTTCATTACAAAGATATCCTGGAGCAAGCACAGGAATGCCTCAAATTTAGGGGCCCATTGCAATTACGGGGGGATCGCTACCTCAGGGCCAGCAGTGGGGATCCGCCCACCAAATGTCCCATGTACACCCTGCCATATTAGTATGGCGGGGGCACCGTGGCGGATGGAAAGACCGTCCGCTGCTTTTCCGCCGGCCACCGCACCTCTTGCGGGCAGTCCCGTTTGCCGTTGCAGTGGCGCGCCATCATAATGATGCCATAAGTGACATCCAAAGATGTCTGGGGGTATTACTTGATCTGCACCTTAACTATAAGAAATATTTGGTATAAAGACAAGTAAAATCAAAACAGCTGCTATTTGTATTCAAAATCGTACAAAAAAACTCGAAGAATGTTCAGCAAATCATTTGCTGAAGGTCATAGCAGCTAAGTTCTTGCCCTCAATCTTCTACGGATTGGAACTGCTTAAAACTAATGATGCATCAGGCTTGCACACCACTCAATCTAGCTTTTTCAAGAAAATATTTCCAGTCCCACAATACACATAACAAGCTCACATCAGGCTGGAGTTTGGATTAAAAATATTGATTCAGGCAAGACAAGGCGCCCTCATGAAATTTTACTGGAGAATGAGGGCAGGAGAGGCAAACTCCCATCATTGTTGGCTGGAAATCGAACAAAAATCTACACAAAAGACCTCAGCTCACTTTGTTCTACTGCAATCACTTTCCTCTCTAAAGTGAGAAGAGGCTTGGCACACAGCATCTGCTTACTCTGAGTTCAAACAAGCTACTAACAGTAAGTAAGTAAGTAATATTTATTGCTTTAGGTTAATAAAAACCGTTACAAAAATGCATTGAAAACAGTCTCCTCAAGAGAAATTAAAAGAAAACCTTAAAAACAGGAATTAAAAGAAGTAGCAAAGATAAAAAGCAATAAAAACATGGTACGAGTATATTGTTCGAGGCTTCTTTGTCCTATCCCGAGGTATCCTCTCGGCCAAGTGCCTGTTTTTTTTGTTTCCGTTCTGCTAGTTTCAGGAATTTCACCAGCTTCCCGTTTAAGGGGGGAAAACCAGGATCAAAACAGGCAAGGACGGCTTGTCTCCGTGAGCTGACTCCTACTTCGTTGAAGGTGGTTTTCAACAGGGCTACTCTTTCCTCGTTCAGCCTCGAGCAAGTACATAGTAGATGTTCTAAGTCTTCAGTCCCCATTCCGCAGAGCCTGCATTTAGTCCCGTAGTTCTGTCTCAGCCATGGTGGTAGGTGAGGGATGGCAGGTAGAATCCCTAGCCTGAGTTTGAAAAAGTCTTCTTTTGTTTTCCAGCCATACCCCAGACCAAAATATGCTTGAAGCCCCGGTGATTTGTATGTATACAGGGTCAGAACTGTCAATAAAGTTTCCCCTTTGGGTGAACTTAAAAATAAACCACAGTTTAACACTAAACATGCAAAGAATTCACACACTTTCAAAAACTAGGAGCAGCTAATGATAAACATGAAGCAGTCATACAAAAACATGTACATTTTATTTTGGTAAGTTTAAAAACAATTTAAAAAAGAACATTTTGACACATCATAAACTCATTACATGTGAAATGGGACAATACATAAGGAAAATAATTCCAATTAAAACGGGTAGAGAGAAAACACCAGTCCTAATAAATTGAAGAATATTACTCCAGATTGTATATTCAATTTCGCAATGACAGGAGTTTCATATCTCTATCACTTGGTGTTTCTCCACCCAAAATTGCATCGACGCGTTTCGGTTATGGCACAAACATTTTCAAAGCAAAACACCTTCTTCAGGATTAACATAAAAATATCCCACTTTAACACAATATCTTGTTAGTCAGCGAATGAATGATATCAGCGATGCTGTTTATAGTCAGATGTTTATTATAGTAGGTTACCATCAAGACGTACCTCAAGGTAGTATTCTGTGTGCGTATAGAAATATACTGCGCTCAGTCCTCAGAGACTGTCAAAATCACGTCTCCCTTGCCGGAAATGGAGAGGGTAATCCTTTTCCCGTATTAGCCAGACCGCCCGCAGCCTGCTAGACAAATATTCTTGGCTACAACGTGGGGTTCTGCTGAGCGGAGACAGCATACCGGATCGCAATGACTGCCGCAGCGCTAGTGCATCTAGCAAATTCAGCCATTGTGCTTAAAGCGGAACAGATTGGGCGGACGAGTCCATGATCATTCTCGAGGTCCACTGTGACTAGTTAAAAACAGCCTATAAGAAGGCTCGTAATCTCATTTCCTCACGTAAGGACCTGTAAAACCGAGCACTAATTGTAACAAAAAGGCTTAGTGTTAATAATTCTTACTCAAGACAACAATGTTGTTATTCTTTGTCCTGATGATGATGCCCCAAATGTAAAAAGGCATCGAAACGCCGTCGACCAAAGCAACCCCATATGCAAAAACATTAATGTAATAATGAGTAAATGCAATGGTGTTTTTTATGTAATTTAAGTCTGTTATACGGAGTACAAGTGCGCAGACACATTCTTTGCTTTGCCTTTCTTGGCCACCTGCTTCGTTGTTCTGTCTTGTATGTTGAGGGTCACGGCTGTGCCTGCTTGACATTCAACTGTTCTTGAAAAAGCTTTAAAATTCTTTCTAATTGAAAAAATTTAAATTCTTGTCTGGACGGACAAAAGAGATATCACTTATTAAGGCGCCGATTCCGATCCGGTAAAAAGCGCTCCGAATTGCTGTACGGAGCGTTTTTCCCCGTACGAATCGTACCAGAAGGCGTCCCCGTACGAATGTGCAAGTACGATCACAACCTAATGCGTCACTCCGTACGTCTCGTAAAAAACGCCGTACGAATCGAAAGTCCGTACGATTAGCAGTCGGCTGACGCTCGACGCTACGTCCGGACGTAAATAGACCGCGTCTCCCGAACCACAAAGTACGATCCGTGTTCCACACACTCGGTACGGCTCTTTTTCTACGAGAGCTCAAAACTACCGTAAAACCAGACTCCGGCACGACCCGCACCCCGGTACGCGACAAGCAGGATATGGACGCCATCGTCCGTGTAAGCCCTATCCTGTACGCCCACCACCTCGTACTGAGAAACCAACGATGGCGCAGAAGGTGAGTACAACGAAGTTCTACATACCTGTACGTCTTGCTACACGCGCACATCTCCATTTCACGATTGTAATGTCTGGCCATGTTGCGCCACACACTCCCGCACTACACCAGTGCAATACGGAGACCGGCCGTACCTACGTCATCGACCAGGGGGTACGGTACGTCACCGCACTACACCAGTGCAATACGCCGCACCTACGTCATCGATCACGGGGTACGGCAGGTCACCGCACTACACCAGTGCAATACGGAGACCGGCCCGTACCTACGTCATCGACCAGGGGGTACGGTACGTCACCGCACTACACCAGCGCAATACGCCGCACCTGCATCATCGACCACGGGGTACGGCAGGTCACCGCACTACACCAGTGCAATACGGAGACCGGCCGTACCTACGTCATCGACCAGGGGGTACGGTACGTCACCGCACTACACCAGCGCAATACGCCGCACCTACGTCATCGACCACAGGGTACGGTAGGTCACCGCACTACACCAGTGCAATACGGAGACCGGCCGTACCTACGTCATCGACCAGGGGGTACAGTACATCACCGCACTACACCAGTGCAATACGCCGCACCTACGTCATCGACCACGGGGTACAGCAGGTCATCGCACTACACCAGTGCAATATGGAGACCGGCCGTACCTACGTCATCGACCAGGGGGTACGGTACGTCACCGCACTACACCAGCGCAATACGCCGCACCTACGTCATCGACCACGGGGTACGGCAGGTCACCGCACTACACCAGTGCAATACGGAGACCGGCCATACCAACGTCATCGACCAGGGGGTACGGTACGTCACCGCACTACACCAGTGCAATTGACGTGTGGCACATACGCCTGCAATGTGATTGTAAGTGTAAGTGGTGAGCAGAACACCCACCAGTGCCCAGCATCAGAGTGTGTGCCTAACACCCCCCCACCAGTGCCCCCCAGTGCCCAGCATCAAAGTGTGTGCCTAACAACCCCCCCCAGTGCCCCCCAGTGCCCCCCCAGTGCCCAGCATCAAAGTGTGTGCCTAACACCCCCCCGTGCCCACCAGTGCCCAGCATCAGAGTGTGTGCCTAACACCCCCCCCAGTGCCCAGCATCAGAGTGTGTGCCTAACACCCCCCCACCAGTGCCCCCCAGTGCCCAGCATCAGAGTGTGTGCCTAACACCCCCCCAGTGCCCCCCAGTGCCCAGCATCAAAGTGTGTGCCTAACACCCCCCCCGTGCCCCCCAGTGCCCAGCATCAGAGTGTGTGCCTAACACCCCCCCCCACCAGTGCCCCCCAGTGCCCACCAGTGCCCAGCATCAAAGTGTGTGCCTAACACCCCCCCGCCAGTGCCCCCCAGTGCCCCCCAGTGCCCAGCATCAGAGTGTGTGCCTAACACCCCCCCCACCAGTGCCCCCCAGTGCCCACCAGTGCCCAGCATCAAAGTGTGTGCCTAACACCCCCCCGCCAGTGCCCCCCAGTGCCCCCCAGTGCCCAGCATCAAAGTGTGTGCCTAACACCCCCCCCAGTGCCCCCCAGTGCCCAGCATCAAAGTGTGTGCCTAACACCCCCCCCCAGTGCCCACCAGTGCCCAGCATCAGAGTGTGTGCCTAACACCCCCCCAGTGCCCAGCATCAGAGTGTGTGCCTAACAACCCCCCCACCAGTGCCCCCCAGTGCCCAGCATCAGAGTGTGTGCCTAACACCCCCCCACCAGTGCCCCCCAGTGCCCACCAGTGCCCAGCATCAGAGTGTGTGCCTAACACCCCCCCAGTGCCCACCAGTGCCCAGCATCAGAGTGTGTGCCTAACACCCCCCCAGTGCCCCCCAGTGCCCAGCATCAGAGTGTGTGCCTAACACCCCCCCCCCACCAGTGCCCCCCGGTGCCCACCAGTGCCCAGCATCTGAGTGTGTGCCTAACACCCCCCCCAGTGCCCCCCAGTGCCCAGCATCAGAGTGTGCCTAACACCCCACCCCACCAGTGCCCACCAGTGCCCACCATCAGAGTGTGTGCCTAACACCCCCCCCAGTGCCCACCAGTGTCCAGCATCAGAGTGTGTGCCTAACACCCCCCCACCAGTGCCCACCAGTGCCCAGCATCAGAGTGTGTGCCTAACACCCCCCCCCACCAGTGCCCACCAGTGCCCAGCATCAGAGTGTGTGCCTAACACCCCCCCCAGTGCCAACCAGTGCCCAGCATCAGAGTGTGTGCCTAACACCCCCCCACCAGTGCCCACCAGTGCCCAGAATCAGAGTGTGTGCCTAACACCCCCCCCCCCAGTGCCCACCAGTGCCCAGCATCAGAGTGTGTGCCTAACACCCCCCCACCAGTGCCCACCAGTGCCCACCAGTGCCCAGCATCAGAGTGTGTGCCTAACACCCCCCACAGTGCCAACCAGTGCCCAGCATCAGAGTGTGTGCCTAACACCCCCCCACCAGTGCCCCCCAGTGCCCAGCATCAGAGTGTGTGCCTAACACCCCCCCACCAGTGCCCACCAGTGCCCACCAGTGCCCAGCATCAGAGTGTGTGCCTAACATCCCCCCCCCCAGTGCCCACCAGTGCCCAGCATCAGAGTGTGTGCCTAACACCCCCCCACCAGTGCCCACCAGTGCCCAGCATCAGAGTGTGTGCCTAACACCCCCCCCCAGTGCCCAGCATCAGAGTGTGTGCCTAACACCCCCCCCACCAGTGTCCCCCAGTGCCCAGCATCAGAGTGTGTGCCTAACACCCCCCCACCAGTGCCCACCAGTGCCCAGCATCAGAGTGTGTGCCTAACACCCACCCCCCAGTGCCCCCCAGTGCCCAGCATCAGAGTGTGTGCCTAACACCCCCACCAGTGCCCAGCATCAGAGTGTGTGCCTAACACCCTCCCCACCAGTGCCCACCAGTGCCCAGCATCAGAGTGTGTGCCTAACACCCCCCCAGTGCCCACCAGTGCCCAGCATCAGAGTGTGTGCCTAACACCCCCCACCAGTGCCCCCCAGTGCCCACCAGTGCCCAGCATCAGAGTGTGTGCCTAACACCCCCCCACCAGTGCCCCCCAGTGCCCCCCGTGCCCAGCATCAGAGTGTGTGCCTAACACCCCTCCCCAGTGCCCACCAGTGCCCAGCATCAGAGTGTGTGCCTAACACCCCCCACCAGTGCCCCCCAGTGCCCACCAGTGCCCAGCATCAAAGTGTGTGCCTAACACCCCCCACCAGTGCCCCCCAGTGCCCACCAGTGCCCAGCATCAGAGTTTGTGCCTAACACCCCCCCCACCAGTGCCCCCCAGTGCCCAGCATCAGAGTGTGTGCCTAACACCCCCCACCAGTGCCCCCCAGTGCCCCCCGTGCCCAGCTTCGGAGTGTGTGCCTAACACCCCCCCCCCAGTGCCCACCAGTGCCCAGCATCAGAGTGTGTGCCTAACACCCCCCCAGTGCCCCCCAGTGCCCAGCATCAGAGTGTGTGCCTAACACCCCCCCCACCAGTGCCCCCCAGTGCCCAGCATCAGAGTGTGTGCCTAAACCCCCCCCCCAGTGCCCCCCAGTGCCCTGCATCAGAGTGTGTTCCTAACACCCCCCCACCAGTGCCCACCAGTGCCCAGCATCAGAGTGTGTGCCTAACACCCCCCCGTGCCCACCAGTGCCCAGCATCAGAGTGTGTGCCTAACACCCCCCCACCAGTGCCCAGCATCAGAGTGTGTGCCTAACACCCCCCCAGTGCCCACCAGTGCCCAGCATCAGAGTGTGTGCCTAACACCCCCCCACCAGTGCCCACCAGTGCCCAGCATCAGAGTGTGTGCCTAACACCCCCCCAGTGCCAACCAGTGCCCAGCATCAGAGTGTGTGCCTAACACCCCCCCCCCCCACCAGTGCCCCCCAGTGCCCACCAGTCCCCAGCATCAGAGTGTGTGCCTAACACCCCCCACCAGTGCCCACCAGTGCCCAGCATCAGAGTGTGTGCCTAACACCCCCCCAGTGCCCCCCAGTGCCCAGCATCAGAGTGTGTGCCTAACACCCCCCCCCAGTGCCCCCCAGTGCCCAGCATCAGAGTGTGTGCCTAACACCCCCCCACCAGTGCCCACCAGTGCCCACCAGTGCCCAGCATCAGAGTGTGTGCCTAACACCCCCCCCAGTGCCCCCCAGTGCCCAGCATCAGAGTGTGTGCCTAACACCCCCCCCAGTGCCCCCCAGTGCCCAGCATCAGAGTGTGTGCCTAACACCCCCCCACCAGTGCCCACCAGTGCCCAGCATCAGAGTGTGTGCCTAACACCCCCCCCAGTGCCAACCAGTGCCCAGCATCAGAGTGTGTGCCTAACACCCCCCCACCAGTGCCCCCCAGTGCCCAGCATCAAAGTGTGTGCCTAACACCCCCCCACCAGTGCCCACCAGTGCCAACCAGTGCCCAGCATCAGAGTGTGTGCCTAACACCCCCCCAGTGCCCCCCAGTGCCCAGCATCAGAGTGTGTGCCTAACACCCCCCCCCACCAGTGCCCCCCAGTGCCCACCAGTCCCCAGCATCAGAGTGTGTGCCTAACACCCCCCACCAGTGCCCACCAGTGCCCACCAGTGCCCAGCATCAGAGTGTGTGCCTAACACCCCCCCAGTGCCCACCAGTGCCCAGCATCAGAGTGTGTGCCTAACACCCCCCACCAGTGCCCCCCAGTGCCCACCAGTGCCCAGCATCAGAGTGTGTGCCTAACACCCCCCCACCAGTGCCCCCCAGTGCCCCCCGTGCCCAGCATCAGAGTGTGTGCCTAACACCCCTCCCCAGTGCCCACCAGTGCCCAGCATCAGAGTGTGTGCCTAACACCCCCCACCAGTGCCCCCCAGTGCCCACCAGTGCCCAGCATCAAAGTGTGTGCCTAACACCCCCCACCAGTGCCCCCCAGTGCCCACCAGTGCCCAGCATCAGAGTGTGTGCCTAACACCCCCCCCACCAGTGCCCCCCAGTGCCCAGCATCAGAGTGTGTGCCTAACACCCCCCACCAGTGCCCCCCAGTGCCCCCCCGTGCCCAGCTTCGGAGTGTGTGCCTAACACCCCCCCCCCCAGTGCCCACCAGTGCCCAGCATCAGAGTGTGTGCCTAACACCCCCCCAGTGCCCCCCAGTGCCCAGCATCAGAGTGTGTGCCTAACACCCCCCCCACCAGTGCCCCCCAGTGCCCAGCATCAGAGTGTGTGCCTAAAACCCCCCCCCAGTGCCCCCCAGTGCCCTGCATCAGAGTGTGTTCCTAACACCCCCCCACCAGTGCCCACCAGTGCCCAGCATCAGAGTGTGTGCCTAACACCCCCCCGTGCCCACCAGTGCCCAGCATCAGAGTGTGTGCCTAACACCCCCCCACCAGTGCCCAGCATCAGAGTGTGTGCCTAACACCCCCCCCAGTGCCCACCAGTGCCCAGCATCAGAGTGTGTGCCTAACACCCCCCCACCAGTGCCCACCAGTGCCCAGCATCAGAGTGTGTGCCTAACACCCCCCCAGTGCCAACCAGTGCCCAGCATCAGAGTGCGTGCCTAACACCCCCCCCCACCAGTGCCCCCCAGTGCCCACCAGTCCCCAGCATCAGAGTGTGTGCCTAACACCCCCCACCAGTGCCCACCAGTGCCCACCAGTGCCCAGCATCAGAGTGTGTGCCTAACACCCCCCCCAGTGCCCCCCAGTGCCCAGCATTAGAGTGTGTGCCTAACACCCCCCCCCAGTGCCCCCCAGTGCCCAGCATCAGAGTGTGTGCCTAACACCCCCCCACCAGTGCCCACCAGTGCCCACCAGTGCCCAGCATCAGAGTGTGTGCCTAACACCCCCCCCCAGTGCCCCCCAGTGCCCAGCATCAGAGTGTGTGCCTAACACCCCCCCCCCCAGTGCCCCCCAGTGCCCAGCATCAGAGTGTGTGCCTAACACCCCCCCACCAGTGCCCACCAGTGCCCAGCATCAGAGTGTGTGCCTAACACCCCCCCCAGTGCCAACCAGTGCCCAGCATCAGAGTGTGTGCCTAACACCCCCCCACCAGTGCCCCCCAGTGCCCAGCATCAAAGTGTGTGCCTAACACCCCCCCACCAGTGCCCACCAGTGCCAACCAGTGCCCAGCATCAGAGTGTGTGCCTAACACCCCCCCAGTGCCCCCCAGTGCCCAGCATCAGAGTGTGTGCCTAACACGCCCCCCCCAGTGCCCACCAGTGCCCAGCATCAGAGTGTGTGCCTAACACCCCCCCACCAGTGCCCACCAGTGCCCACCAGTGCCCAGCATCAGAGTGTGTGCCTAACACCCCCCCCAGTGCCCACCAGTGCCCAGCATCAGAGTGTGTGCCTAACACGCCCCCCCAGTGCCCAGCATCAGAGTGTGTGCCTAACACCCCCCCACCAGTGCCCCCCAGTGCCCAGCATCAGAGTGTGTGCCTAACACCCACCCCCCAGTGCCCCCCAGTGCCCAGCATCAGAGTGTGTGCCTTACACCCCCCACCAGTGCCCAGCATTAGAGTGTGTGCCTAACACCCTCCCCACCAGTGCTCACCAGTGCCCACCAGTGCCCAGCATCAGAGTGTGTGCCTAACACCCCCCCAGTGCCCACCAGTGCCCAGCATCAGAGTGTGTGCCTAACACCCCCCACCAGTGCCCCCCAGTGCCCACCAGTGCCCAGCATCAGAGTGTGTGCCTAACACCCCCCCACCAGTGCCCCCCAGTGCCCCCCCATGCCCAGCATCAGAGTGTGTGCCTAACACCCCTCCCCAGTGCCCACCAGTGCCCAGCATCAGAGTGTGTGCCTAACACCCCCCACCAGTGCCCCCCAGTGCCCACCAGTGCCCAGCATCAAAGTGTGTGCCTAACACCCCCCCCCCACCAGTGCCCCCCGGTGCCCACCAGTGCCCAGCATCTGAGTGTGTGCCTAACACCCCCCCCCAGTGCCCCCCAGTGCCCAGCATCAGAGTGTGCCTAACACCCCACCCCACCAGTGCCCACCAGTGCCCAGCATCAGAGTGTGTGCCTAACACCCCCCCCCAGTGCCCACCAGTGTCCAGCATCAGAGTGTGTGCCTAACACCCCCCCACCAGTGCCCACCAGTGCCCACCAGTGCCCAGCATCAGAGTGTATGCCTAACACCCCCCCCCCCAGTGCCCACCAGTGCCCAGCATCAGAGTGTGTGCCTAACACACCCCCCCACCAGTGCCCACCAGTGCCCAGCATCAGAGTGTGTGCCTAACACCCCCCCCAGTGCCAACCAGTGCCCAGCATCAGAGTGTGTGCCTAACACCCCCCCACCAGTGCCCACCAGTGCCCAGAATCAGAGTGTGTGCCTAACACCCCCCCCCCAGTGCCCACCAGTGCCCAGCATCAGAGTGTGTGCCTAACACCCCCCCACCAGTGCCCACCAGTGCCCAGCATCAGAGTGTGTGCCTAACACCCCCCACAGTGCCAACCAGTGCCCAGCATCAGAGTGTGTGCCTAACACCCCCCCACCAGTGCCCCCCAGTGCCCAGCATCAGAGTGTGTGCCTAACACCCCCCCACCAGTGCCCACCAGTGCCCACCAGTGCCCAGCATCAGAGTGTGTGCCTAACATCCCCCCCCCCCAGTGCCCACCAGTGCCCAGCATCAGAGTGTGTGCCTAACACCCCCCCACCAGTGCCCACCAGTGCCCAGCATCAGAGTGTGTGCCTAACACCCCCCCCCAGTGCCCAGCATCAGAGTGTGTGCCTAACACCCCCCCCCCCACCAGTGTCCCCCAGTGCCCAGCATCAGAGTGTGTGCCTAACACCCCCCCACCAGTGCCCACCAGTGCCCACCAGTGCCCAGCATCAGAGTGTGTGCCTAACACCCACCCCCCAGTGCCCCCCAGTGCCCAGCATCAGAGTGTGTGCCTAACACCCCCACCAGTGCCCAGCATCAGAGTGTGTGCCTAACACCCTCCCCACCAGTGCCCACCAGTGCCCAGCATCAGAGTGTGTGCCTAACACCCCCCCAGTGCCCACCAGTGCCCAGCATCAGAGTGTGTGCCTAACACCCCCCACCAGTGCCCCCCAGTGCCCACCAGTGCCCACCATCAGAGTGTGTGCCTAACACCCCCCCACCAGTGCCCCCCAGTGCCCCCCGTGCCCAGCATCAGAGTGTGTGCCTAACACCCCTCCCCAGTGCCCACCAGTGCCCAGCATCAGAGTGTGTGCCTAACACCCCCCACCAGTGCCCACCAGTGCCCAGCATCAAAGTGTGTGCCTAACACCCCCCCACCAGTGCCCCCCAGTGCCCACCAGTGCCCAGCATCAGAGTGTGTGCCTAACACCCCCCCACCAGTGCCCCCCAGTGCCCAGCATCAGAGTGTGTGCCTAACACCCCCCCACCAGTGCCCCCCAGTGCCCCCCCGTGCCCAGCTTCGGAGTGTGTGCCTAACACCCCCCCCCCAGTGCCCACCAGTGCCCAGCATCAGAGTGTGTGCCTAACACCCCCCCAGTGCCCCCCAGTGCCCAGCATCAGAGTGTGTGCCTAACACCCCCCCCCACCAGTGCCCCCCAGTGCCCAGCATCAGAGTGTGTGCCTAAACCCCCCCCCCCCAGTGCCCCCCAGTGCCCTGCATCAGAGTGTGTTCCTAACACCCCCCCACCAGTGCCCACCAGTGCCCAGCATCAGAGTGTGTGCCTAACACCCCCCGTGCCCACCAGTGCCCAGCATCAGAGTGTGTGCCTAACACCCCCCCACCAGTGCCCAGCATCAGAGTGTGTGCCTAACACCCCCCCAGTGCCCACCAGTGCCCAGCATCAGAGTGTGTGCCTAACACCCCCCCAGTGCCAACCAGTGCCCAGCATCAGAGTGTGTGCCTAACACCCCCCCCCACCAGTGCCCCCCAGTGCCCACCAGTCCCCAGCATCAGAGTGTGTGCCTAACACCCCCCACCAGTGCCCACCAGTGCCCACCAGTGCCCAGCATCAGAGTGTGTGCCTAACACCCCCCCCCAGTGCCCCCCAGTGCCCAGCATCAGAGTGTGTGCCTAACACCCCCCCAGTGCCCCCCAGTGCCCAGCATCAGAGTGTGTGCCTAACACCCCCCCACCAGTGCCCACCAGTGCCCACCAGTGCCCACCAGTGCCCAGCATCAGAGTGTGTGCCTAACACCCCCCCCAGTGCCCCCCAGTGCCCAGCATCAGAGTGTGTGCCTAACACCCCCCCCAGTGCCCCCCAGTGCCCAGCATCAGAGTGTGTTCCTAACACCCCCCCACCAGTGCCCACCAGTGCCCAGCATCAGAGTGTGTGCCTAACACCCCCCCCAGTGCCAACCAGTGCCCAGCATCAGAGTGTGTGCCTAACACCCCCCCCACCAGTGCCCCCCAGTGCCCAGCATCAAAGTGTGTGCCTAACACCCGCCCACCAGTGCCAACCAGTGCCCAGCATCAGAGTGTGTGCCTAACACCCCCCCAGTGCCCCCCAGTGCCCAGCATCAGAGTGTGTGCCTAACACGCCCCCCCCAGTGCCCACCAGTGCCCAGCATCAGAGTGTGTGCCTAACACCCCCCACCAGTGCCCACCAGTGCCCACCAGTGCCCAGCATCAGAGTGTGTGCCTAACACCCCCCCAGTGCCCACCAGTGCCCAGCATCAGAGTGTGTGCCTAACACGCCCCCCCAGTGCCCAGCATCAGAGTGTGTGCCTAACACCCCCCCACCAGTGCCCCCCAGTGCCCAGCATCAGAGTGTGTGCCTAACACCCACCCCCCAGTGCCCCCCAGTGCCCAGCATCAGAGTGTGTGCCTTACACCCCCCACCAGTGCCCAGCATTAGAGTGTGTGCCTAACACCCTCCCCACCAGTGCTCACCAGTGCCCACCAGTGCCCAGCATCAGAGTGTGTGCCTAACACCCCCCCAGTGCCCACCAGTGCCCAGCATCAGAGTGTGTGCCTCACACCCCCCACCAGTGCCCCCCAGTGCCCACCAGTGCCCAGCATCAGAGTGTGTGCCTAACACCCCCCCACCAGTGCCCCCCAGTGCCCCCCCATGCCCAGCATCAGAGTGTGTGCCTAACACCCCTCCCCAGTGCCCACCAGTGCCCAGCATCAGAGTGTGTGCCTAACACCCCCCACCAGTGCCCCCCAGTGCCCACCAGTGCCCAGCATCAAAGTGTGTGCCTAACACCCCCCCACCAGTGCCCACCAGTGCCCAGCATCAGAGTGTGTGCCTAACACCCCCCCACCAGTGCCCCCCAGTGCCCAGCATCAGAGTGTGTGCCTAACACCCCCCCACCAGTGCCCCCCAGTGCCCCCCCGTGCCCAGCTTCGGAGTGTGTGCCTAACACCCCCCCCCAGTGCCCACCAGTGCCCAGCATCAGAGTATGTGCCTAACACCACCCCAGTGCCCACCAGTGCCCAGCATCAGAGTGTGTGCCTAACACCCCCCCACCAGTGCCCCCCAGTGCCCAGCATCAGAGTGTGTGCCTAACACCCCCCCCCGGTGCCCCCCAGTGCCCTGCATCAGAGTGTGTTCCTAACACCCCCCACCAGTGCCCACCAGTGCCCAGCATCAGAGTGTGTGCCTAACACCCCCCGTGCCCACCAGTGCCCAGCATCAGAGTGTGTGCCTAACACCCCCCCACCAATGCCCACCAGTGCCCAGCATCAGAGTGTTGCCTAACACCCCCCCCCAGTGCCCACCAGTGCCCAGCATCAGAGTGTGTGCCTAACACCCCCCCACCAGTGCCCACCAGTGCCCACCAGTGCCCAGCATCAGAGTGTGTGCCTGTTAGACGGACCGGGAGGGTCGGCCGAGGTTACGGGGAGAGGTCTCCAGGGAGAGCCGTCTCCAACGACTGTACAGATAAGCAACTTCCCCCCCACAGACGGACACCACACAAGGTTGAAGGTTAACGAGACTTTATATGCAATTCTTAGGTTACGATGATGGATACAAGGAGGTCTGGACTCAGGGGTCCCCTCGGTTCTAGTCTCTGGTTTAGGAAAGGGGTAGCGGGACAGTCTTTGTTACCAACGAGTGGAAAATAGCTCTCAATCCTCGAGCTCGGCGTTCTAGATGATCGGGCCGCGGCGGAGCCAGGCAGGTCCCGAGATGGACGAAGGAAAACGACGGTCCGCGGCGGAGCCTGCAGGTCCCGGTGAAGATGGCGGTTACAACGGTCCGCGGCCACGCCAGCAGGTCCCGACGACGATGAAGGTGATGAAGATTACGACGGCTGTGGCAGTGCCAACAGGCAGGACGATGGTGCACAAGACAGAGCTACGGCAGCGCCAGTAGTCCGTCCAGGATGAGTTCCTCTTTACGTCTCTCGACTCCAAGATACAACTGCCTTCCTGCTCTGGAGCTGCCCCAGTTATAGGGCTGGTGTGCTTTGATGTCCGGACCCTCGCACTTGGAGGTCGGGAGGTCCGGGATGAGGGAGTCCAGACACCCAGCAGGGGGGTGGAGCCAGCGCCCGGGGAGGCGATGGGCGAGCGGCACTTGGTGGGGGAGAGCCATCGGCACCTCTTTCTCCTATTGACTTGCCAAGTAGCCCGCTCACCTCCTGGGTGGAGGGTGGTGCCGGAATGTCTGAGGCCGGCCCAGGCCCAGGGTTGAGGTCGATCGGGGGCCAGGCGGCCTCGTGGTGGAGTGTCCAAGATGGCGCCCCAGGCTGGGCGCGTGGGCCGGCAGTGGATCGGACCCACGAGGTCGACATGCTCGAGGGCAGGGGTCCCTGAGGGGACGGAGGACGTGCAATGGTGGTGTGTGGTACTTGCGGGACTGGACTCAGGCCTGGTTGGGCCGGGGGAGAGCGGCCCTTCATGTGGCCTGTCCAACATGCGTCCCCCCCAGCTGAAGGCGGGGAGAGTTACCCATCCTCTTGGGGACTCTCCTCGTCGAGGCGGAAAAACCGGGACAGGCCATCCGCGTTGGCGTGATCTGGCCCAGGCCGGTGTTCGACTGTGAAGTCCATACCTTGCAAGGAGATGGACCAGCGTAGCAACTTTGGGTTCTCCCCCCGCATGTGCATCAGCCACTGCAGGGGTCGGTGGTCGGTCTGCACCCGAAAGTGGGTGCCAAAAAGGTAGGGCCGGAGCTTCTTGAGGGCCCATACCACAGCGAAGGCTTCCCTCTCTATGGTGCTCCAGCGTTGCTCCCGTGGTAGGAGTCTCCGGCTGATGAAGGCCACCGGTTGATCAAGGCCTTCGGTGTTCACTTGAGACAGGACTGCCCCAATGCCCTGGTCGGAGGCGTCCGTCTGGACGACGAACTCCCGGCTGTAGTCTGGGGCCTGGAGCACAGGGGCGGAACACATGGCGGCCTTCAATTGTTCAAATGCAGTTTGACACTCTGGGGTCCAGGTGACTTTCTTGGGCTGGCTCTTTGACGTGAGTTCTGTGAGGGGCCCCACTATGGTACCATAGTCTTTCACGAACCTTCGGTAATAGCCCGTGAGGCCCAGGAAGGCTCGTACCTCGGTTTGGGTGATGGGGGGCTGCCAAGCCTGGATGGCGGCAATTTTCAGCTGTAGAGGGGCCACTAGGCCGCTTCCCACCTGGTGTCCGAGGTAGGTTACAGACCCTTGCCCAATTTGACACTTGCTGGCCTTGATCGTGAGGCCAGCTCGCTGAAGGGCTTGCAGCACTGCTCGGAGGTGGTGGAGGTGCTCGGTCCAATGGTGGCTGTATACAGCGATGTCGTCTAGGTAGGCGGCGCTGAATCCTTCGAGCCCCGCCAGGACCTGATTGACGAGCCGTTGGAATGTTGCTGGGGCATTCTTCATGCCGAAGGGCATGACCGTGAAATGGTAATGGCCATCGGGGGTGGAGAAGGCAGAACGTTCTTGCGCCCGGGGTGTGAGGCCGATCTGCCAATAGCCTGCTGTCAGGTCGAAGATGCTGAGGTAGCGGGCAGCTCCCATTCGGTCGACTAGTTCATCTGCCCGGGGGATGGGATGCGCGTCTGTTCTGGTGACCGCATTCAAGCCCCGGTAGTCGACGCAGAACCGGAGTTCCGGTGTGGTGCCGGGGGCAGCTGCTTTGGGGACCAGTACGACAGGGCTGGCCCAGGGACTGTCTGAGGGCTCGATGACCCCGAGCGTGAGCATCTTGGCTATTTCTTCCTGGATGCAGGCCCGTACCCGGTCTGGCACGCGGTAGGCCCGGTGGCGGATAGGGGGGCTGTCCCCGGTGTCCACATCGTGCACACACCAGGAAGTGACACCTGGGGTGAGGGAGAACAGGCTGGCGAATTGTGATAGGAGGGCTTGACACTCTTGGCGTTGTTCTCTGGTGAGGGCCTCTGAGAGCCGGACCCCATCCACGGAGCCGTCTTGCTCTTGAGTCCGTAGGAGGTCAGGGAGAGGCTCGGAGTCTTCTTCAACCCCAGTGTCTGTGGCCATCAGGAGGCTGAGCTCTGTTCGCACAAAGTGGGGCTTTAGTCTGTTAGCGTGGAGGACCCGGAGAGGGTTCCGGGAGGATTCCATGTCGATGAGATAGGTGGCAGGACCCTTGCGCTCTAGTACTTTGAAGGGCCCCGTCCATTTGTCTTGTAGGGCGCATGGCTCAGTGGGGGACATCACCCATACCTGTTGGCCAGGTTCGAATTCAATGGATGAGGCATTCTGGTCATACCATTTTTTCATGTCCTCTTGACTGGCCTCTAGGTTGGCCTTCGCTAGTTCTCTGAACCGCCGGGTCTGGTTGCGGAGGGTGAGGAGGTACCGGAAGACATCTGGAGGGTTCTTTAACGGAGGCATCTCCCAGCCTTCTTTGACGAGACTGAGCGGCCCTCGCACTGGGTGTCCATATAGCAGTTCAAACGGGCTGAAGCCCAGGGATTTCTGGGGGACCTCTCGATACGCGAAGAGGAGGCACGGCAGCAGCACATCCCACTGGCGACGGAGGGGCTCTTCCAACCCCCCGATCATTCCCTTTAGCGTGCGGTTGAACCGCTCAACGAGTCCGTTCCCTTGAGGGTGATAGGGGGTTGTGAATCGGTAGGTAACCCCGCACTGTTGCCAGAGGGATTTCATGTACTTAGAGATAAAGTTCGTGCCTCTGTCGCTGACGACTTCTCGGGGGAAGCCCACACGGGAGAAGATCCCCATCAGGGCCCGGCCGACTACCGGGGCTGTCACAGTTCGCAGAGGAACAGCCTCAGGGTAGCGGGTGGCGTGGTCCACTAGCACCAAGATGAATCGATGGCCTTGTTTTGTGCGTGGGTCCAAGGGCCCCACAATGTCGATTCCGACTCTCTCAAACGGGGTAGTGACCACAGGAAAAGGTTGCAGGGGGGCCTTTAGTTTGCGGCCGCTCTTTCCACTGGCTTGGCACGTGGGGCAAGATCGGCAATGCTGGTGCACATCGTTCCTCATTTTGGGCCAGAAGAAGTGGGTCACTAGGCGACTGTAGGTTTTATCTTGTCCCAGATGTCCTGCCAGGGGGACATCGTGGGCCAGGTTTAACAGGAAGTCTCTGAAACGGAGGGGTACCACGAGTACTCGGTTGCTCCCCAGCTCGGCGATTCTTTGCTCGCTGTACAGCAGATCATTGTCCCAGTAGACCCAATGAGTTCCGGAGGTATCCCCTGCGCTTTGGGCGAGCGCTTGCTGGCGGAGTCCCTCGAGGGAGGGACAGGTCTTCTGTTCTTGGCGAAATTGTTCTTGCGTGGGCCCCCCTTCTTGAGGCCACTGATCGAGGTTAGCGAGGTCGGTAGGTTGAGCTGGTTCGGAGGGAATGTTACGGTCGGTGTTTTCGGCTGGGGCGACCGGAGGCGGTGGCGCCGGCCATTCGGGTTCTTCTGGCCGGTGGTTGGCACGGGCGGCCATGGAACGGGTGGTGACGCACGCCCAGTCCGGGACGCCCAACATCCCCAGGTGTTCCTTTCGCTCCACGGCGGCCCACGGAGAGCTTTCCAGGTCATTGCCCAGGAGGCAGTCTACAGGGGCATCGTCTCGGACCGTTACTTTCAACATGCCAGAGACCCCCCCCCATTCGAAGGGGACGCAGGCCATCCGACACAGGCTTTCCGAGTTATCGGCTGATCGTACAGGGCAGAGAATGTTCGGTAGATACTGTTCTGGGGCCACCAGGTGACAGCGGACGGCTGTTACACTGGCCCCGGTGTCACGAAGGGCTTCGGCCTGGCGTCCATTGATGCTCACCCATTGGCTGTACTTCTGGGTGTTAGCGGGTAGGGGGACCCGCGGGACCATGTCTTTCCCCCCTAAGCAGGCTAGAGTCATGGCGGCTGGCTCCCACTCTTGATGCTCTTGTTCGTATTCTTCCTGTTCCTCGGAGATCTGTTCTTCCCCTAGGGCTGCAGCGGCCACTTGGCGGGGTCTTGGGCTCTGGTACTGCGGGCAGTTTGGGTCGTTCGCATAGTGGCCGACTCGTTGACATCGGTGACACGTGACATTGGCTCTGTACCCCGGTCGCGCTGGGGTGCTGCCCCGGTTGGCCGGGGGGGTGGTGTTGGTAGCGGGGGCGACCGGGGCGTTGTCTCTTCCTCGCCCTTGGCCCCCTCCTCCTCCTCTGGGTCGGTGCTGACCATTGTTGTTCCGGTTCTGTTCGTAGGACCCATTCCGGCCCACTCTGGTGATCTCCCACCGGTCAGCTTCGGCTGCGAGCTGCCGGGGATCCGTTAACTTGCTGTCGAGGAGGTGCTGGCGGAGTTCAATGAAGCAATTGTTCGACAGATGCTCCCATACCATCAGATTAAATAGTTGCTCGTAGGTCGTGACGTTGCTTCCTCGGATCCAGCCCTCGAAGGCTCGGCTAAAGTATGTTACATAGTCCACCCAAGTTGTACCCGGGATGCGGGTGCAGTCTCGGAACCTCTGACGGTACATCTCGGGTGTGAGACCATAGCGGGTGAGGAGTGCCGCTTTCATATGGTCGTAGGAGGTCATCTGGTGGTCCGGGAGCTGTAGCAGGGTGTCGCGGCCCTCATTGAGGAATCTTCCCCAGAGACCGGCTCCCCAGTCGCTTCTATCGATCCGGTGTGCAGTCATAGCGATTTCATAGGCTTTAAACCATTGCTGGATGTCGTCCTCTCTGAAATATTCTCGGACAACATCCTTGGGGATGTGTACCTTTTTGTCTGTGGCCCCGGAGGTGGGGGGTCGCTCGGGCACCCCTGCTTCTTTATTCTGCTTGCGTAGGTTGATCTCGGCTAGGTTCCGTTCGTGTTCGTACGCTAGTTTCTTTTCCTCGAGCTCCCTTTGTCTCTGTTTCTCCTCTCTTTCTTCTCGGAGACGCAGGTGCTCTAAGTTGATTTTTTGTTCGGCCAACTTAAGTTCAACGTCCATTTTGAGTCGGGCCATTTCTAGTTCGTGTAGTCGGGTCCTTTCTCTTTCCTGGATCTCGTCTTGCGAGAGACCCGTTCTTTGCCCTTCAGGGGCCGTGGTCGTTTTTTCTACGGTGCTTTGATCAGGGGTTCCGGCAGCCCCGGTCTCTGCCCAAGATTCTAGGGCATGCTTAAAATCGTCCTTGGTACTCAGTCCGGTGGTAGCGATACCCAGTTCGATGCAGAATTGCTTTAGTTCACGATGGTTGTACTCCTCCAATTTCTCCATTTGGAATTTCTCGGTTGATCCGCTCTCTTTCGTGGTCATTGTGACTTCGTCGTGGGGTGAGCTACTCTCTGTACGTTTATGCGGTGATTCGGATCGCGCCGCTGGCCACCAATGTTAGACGGACCGGGAGGGTCGGCCGAGGTTACGGGGAGAGGTCTCCAGGGAGAGCCGTCTCCAACGACTGTACAGATAAGCAACTTCCCCCCCACAGACGGACACCACACAAGGTTGAAGGTTAACGAGACTTTATATGCAATTCTTAGGTTACGATGATGGATACAAGGAGGTCTGGACTCAGGGGTCCCCTCGGTTCTAGTCTCTGGTTTAGGAAAGGGGTAGCGGGACAGTCTTTGTTACCAACGAGTGGAAAATAGCTCTCAATCCTCGAGCTCGGCGTTCTAGATGATCGGGCCGCGGCGGAGCCAGGCAGGTCCCGAGATGGACGAAGGAAAACGACGGTCCGCGGCGGAGCCTGCAGGTCCCGGTGAAGATGGCGGTTACAACGGTCCGCGGCCACGCCAGCAGGTCCCGACGACGATGAAGGTGATGAAGATTACGACGGCTGTGGCAGCGCCAACAGGCAGGACGATGGTGCACAAGACAGAGCTACGGCAGCGCCAGTAGTCCGTCCAGGATGAGTTCCTCTTTACGTCTCTCGACTCCAAGATACAACTGCCTTCCTGCTCTGGAGCTGCCCCAGTTATAGGGCTGGTGTGCTTTGATGTCCGGACCCTCGCACTTGGAGGTCGGGAGGTCCGGGATGAGGGAGTCCAGACACCCAGCAGGGGGGTGGAGCCAGCGCCCGGGGAGGCGATGGGCGAGCGGCACTTGGTGGGGGAGAGCCATCGGCACCTCTTTCTCCTATTGACTTGCCAAGTAGCCCGCTCACCTCCTGGGTGGAGGGTGGTGCCGGAATGTCTGAGGCCGGCCCAGGCCCAGGGTTGAGGTCGATCGGGGGCCAGGCGGCCTCGTGGTGGAGTGTCCAAGATGGCGCCCCAGGCTGGGCGCGTGGGCCGGCAGTGGATCGGACCCACGAGGTCGACATGCTCGAGGGCAGGGGTCCCTGAGGGGACGGAGGACGTGCAATGGTGGTGTGTGGTACTTGCGGGACTGGACTCAGGCCTGGTTGGGCCGGGGGAGAGCGGCCCTTCATGTGGCCTGTCCAACAGTGCCTAACACCCCCCCCCAGTGCCCACCAGTGCCCAGCATCAGAGTGTGTGCCTAACACCCCCCCACCAGTGCCCACCAGTGCCCAGCATCAGAGTGTGTGCCTAACACCCCCCCCCCCAGTGCCCAGCATCAGAGTGTGTGCCTAACACCCCCCCACCAGTGTCCCCCAGTGCCCAGCATCAGAGTGTGTGCCTAACACCCCCCCACCAGTGCCCACCAGTGCCCACCAGTGCCCAGCATCAGAGTGTGTGCCTAACACCCACCCCCCAGTGCCTCCCAGTGCCCAGCATCAGAGTGTGTGCCTAACACCCCCCACCAGTGCCCAGCATCAGAGTGTGTGCCTAACACCCTCCCCACCAGTGCCCACCAGTGCCCAGCATCAGAGTGTGTGCCTAACACCCCCACAGTGCCCACCAGTGCCCAGCATCAGAGTGTGTGCCTAACACCCCCCACCAGTGCCCCCCAGTGCCCACCAGTGCCCAGCATCAGAGTGTGTGCCTAACACCCCCCCACCAGTGCCCCCCAGTGCCCCCCCCGTGCCCAGCATCGGAGTGTGTGCCTAACACCCCTCCCCAGTGCCCACCAGTGCCCAGCATCAGAGTGTGTGCCTAACACCCCCCACCAGTGCCCCCCAGTGCCCACCAGTGCCCAGCATCAAAGTGTGTGCCTAACACCCCCCACCAGTGCCCCCGAGTGCCCACCAGTGCCCAGCATCAGAGTGTGTGCCTAACACCCCCCCCACCAGTGCCCCCCAGTGCCCAGCATCAGAGTGTGTGCCTAACACCCCCCCACCAGTGCCCCCCAGTGCCCCCCCGTGCCCAGCTTCGGAGTGTGTGCCTAACACCCCCCCCCAGTGCCCACCAGTGCCCAGCATCAGAGTGTGTGCCTAACACCCCCCAGTGCCCAGCATCAGAGTGTGTGCCTAACACCCCACCCCACCAGTGCCCCCCAGTGCCCAGCATCAGAGTGTGTGCCTAACACCCCCCCAGTGCCCCCCAGTGCCCTGCATCAGAGTGTGTTCCTAACACCCCCCCACCAGTGCCCACCAGTGCCCAGCATCAGAGTGTGTGCCTAACACCCCCCCCGTGCCCACCAGTGCCCAGCATCAGAGTGTGTGCCTAACACCCCCCCACCAGTGCCCAGCATCAGAGTGTGTGCCTAACACCCCCCCCAGTGCCCACCAGTGCCCAGCATCAGAGTGTGTGCCTAACACCCCCCCACCAGTGCCCACCAGTGCCCAGCATCAGAGTGTGTGCCTAACACCCCCCCCCAGTGCCAACCAGTGCCCAGCATCAGAGTGTGTGCCTAACACCCCCCCCACCAGTGCCCCCCAGTGCCCACCAGTGCCCAGCATCAGAGTGTGTGCCTAACACCCACCCCCCAGTGCCCCCCAGTGCCCAGCATCAGAGTGTGTGCCTAACACCCCCCACCAGTGCCCAGCATCAGAGTGTGTGCCTAACACCCTCCCCACCAGTGCCCACCAGTGCCCAGCATCAGAGTGTGTGCCTAACACCCCCCAGTGCCCACCAGTGCCCAGCATCAGAGTGTGTGCCTAACACCCCCCACCAGTGCCCCCCAGTGCCCACCAGTGCCCAGCATCAGAGTGTGTGCCTAACACCCCCCCACCAGTGCCCCCCAGTGCCCCCCCGTGCCCAGCATCAGAGTGTGTGCCTAACACCCCTCCCCAGTGCCCACCAGTGCCCAGCATCAGAGTGTGTGCCTAACACCCCCCACCAGTGCCCCCCAGTGCCCTCCAGTGCCCAGCATCAAAGTGTGTGCCTAACACCCCCCCACCAGTGCCCCCCAGTGCCTACCAGTGCCCAGCATCAGAGTGTGTGCCTAACACCCCCCCACCAGTGCCCCCCAGTGCCCAGCATCAGAGTGTGTGCCTAACACCCCTCCACCAGTGCCCCCCAGTGCCCCCCCGTGCCCAGCTTCGGAGTGTGTGCCTAACACCCCCCCCCCAGTGCCCACCAGTGCCCAGCATCAGAGTGTGTGCCTAACACCCCCCCAGTGCCCCCCAGTGCCCAGCATCAGAGTGTGTGCCTAACAACCCCCCCACCAGTGCCCCCCAGTGCCCAGCATCAGAGTGTGTGCCTAACACCCCCCCCAGTGCCCCCCAGTGCCCTGCATCAGAGTGTGTTCCTAACACCCCCCCACGAGTGCCCACCAGTGCCCAGCATCAGAGTGTGTGCCTAACACCCCCCCCGTGCCCACCAGTGCCCAGCATCAGAGTGTGTGCCTAACACCCCCCCACGAGTGCCCAGCATCAGAGTGTGTGCCTAACACCCCCCCCCAGTGCCCACCAGTGCCCAGCATCAGAGTGTGTGCCTAACACCCCCCCACCAGTGCCCACCAGTGCCCAGCATCAGAGTGTGTGCCTAACACCCCCCCCCCAGTGCCAACCAGTGCCCAGCATCAGAGTGTGTGCCTAACACCCCCCCCCACCAGTGCCCCCCAGTGCCCACCAGTGCCCAGCATCAGAGTGTGTGCCTAACACCCCCCACCAGTGCCCACCAGTGCCCACCAGTGCCCAGCATCAGAGTGTGTGCCTAACAGCCCCCCCCCCCCAGTGCCCTCCAGTGCCCAGCATCAGAGTGTGTGCCTAACACCCCCCCAGTGCCCCCCAGTGCCCCCCAGTGCCCAGCATCAGAGTGTGTGCCTAACACCCCCCCCCCACCAGTGCCCACCAGTGCCCAGCATCAGAGTGTGTGCCTAACACCCCCCCCCCCAGTGCCCCCCAGTGCCCAGCATCAGAGTGTGTGCCTAACACCCCCCCAGTGCCCCCCAGTGCCCAGCATCAGAGTGTGTGCCTAACACCCCCCCACCAGTGCCCACCAGTGCCCAGCATCAGAGTGTGTGCCTAACACCCCCCCCCCAGTGCCAACCAGTGCCCAGCATCAGAGTGTGTGCCTAACACCCCCCCACCAGTGCCCCCCAGTGCCCAGCATCAAAGTGTGTGCCTAACACCCCCCCACCAGTGCCCACCAGTGCCCACCAGTGCCCATTATCAGAGTGTGTGCTTAACACCCCCCCAGTGCCCCCCAGTGCCCAGCATCAGAGTGTCTGCCTAACACGCCCCCCCAGTGCCCACCAGTGCCCAGCATCAGAGTGTGTGCCTAACACCCCCCCACCAGTGCCCACCAGTGCCCACCAGTGCCCAGCATCAGAGTGTGTGCCAAACACCCCCCCAGTGCCCACCAGTGCCCAGCATCAGAGTGTGTGCCTAACACCCCCCCACCAGTGCCCCCCAGTGCCCAGTATCAGAGTGTGTGCCTAACACCCCCCCACCAGTGCCCACCAGTGCCCACCAGTGCCCAGCATCAGAGTGTGTGCCTAACACCCACCCCCCAGTGCCCCCCAGTGCCCAGCATCAGAGTGTGTGCCTAACACCCCCCACCAGTGCCCAGCATCAGAGTGTGTGCCTAACACCCTCCCCACCAGTGCCCACCAGTGCCCACCAGTGCCCAGCATCAGAGTGTGTGCCTAACACCCCCCCAGTGCCCACCAGTGCCCAGCATCAGAGTGTGTGCCTAACACCCCCCACCAGTGCCCACCAGTGCCCACCAGTGCCCAGCATCAGAGTGTGTGCCTAACACCCCCCCAGTGCCCACCAGTGCCCAGCATCAGAGTGTGTGCCTAACACCCCCCCCAGTGCCCAGCATCAGAGTGTGTGCCTAACACCCCCCCCACCAGTGCCCCCCAGTGCCCAGTATCAGAGTGTGTGCCTAACACCCCCCCACCAGTGCCCACCAGTGCCCACCAGTGCCCAGCATCAGAGTG
This sequence comes from Lissotriton vulgaris, assembly GCF_964263255.1. NCBI lineage: Eukaryota > Metazoa > Chordata > Amphibia > Caudata > Salamandridae > Lissotriton > Lissotriton vulgaris. The sequence goes on along the minus strand of NW_028248083.1, from coordinate 70,992 downwards.
TGTGCCTAACACCCCCCCACCAGTGCCCACCAGTGCCCAGCATCAGAGTGTGTGCCTAACAGCCCCCCAGTGCCCACCCGTGCCCAGCATCAGAGTGTGTGCCTAACACCCCCCCCCCAGTGCCCAGCATCAGAGTGTGTGCCTAACACCCCCCCCCACCAGTGCCCCCCAGTGCCCAGTATCAGAGTGTGTGCCTAACACCCCCCCACCAGTGCCCACCAGTGCCCACCAGTGCCCAGCATCAGAGTGTGTGCCTAACACCCACCCCCCAGTGCCCCCCAGTGCCCAGCATCAGAGTGTGTGCCTAACACCCCCCACCAGTGCCCAGCATCAGAGTGTGTGCCTAACACCCTCCCCACCAGTGCCCACCAGTGCCCACCAGTGCCCAGCATCAGAGTGTGTGCCTAACACCCCCCCAGTGCCCACCAGTGCCCAGCATCAGAGTGTGTGCCTAACACCCCCCACCAGTGCCCCCCAGTGCCCACCAGTGCCCAGCATCAGAGTGTGTGCCTAACACCCCCCCACCAGTGCCCCCCAGTGCCCCCCCGTGCCCAGCATCAGAGTGTGTGCCTAACACCCCTCCCCAGTGCCCACCAGTGCCCAGCATCAGAGTGTGTGCCTAACACCCCCCCACCAGTGCCCCCCAGTGCCCACCAGTGCCCAGCATCAAAGTGTGTGCCTAACACCCCCCCACCAGTGCCCACCAGTGCCCCGCATCAGAGTGTGTGCCTAACACCCCCCCACCAGTGCCCCCCAGTGCCCAGCATCAGAGTGTGTGCCTAACACCCCCCCACCAGTGCCCCCCCGTGCCCAGCTTCGGAGTGTGTGCCTAACACCCCCCCCCCCAGTGCCCACCAGTGCCCAGCATCAGAGTGTGTGCCTAACACCCCCCCAGTGCCCCCCAGTGCCCAGCATCAGAGTGTGTGCCTAACACCCCCCCACCAGTGCCCCCCAGTGCCCAGCATCAGAGTGTGTGCCTAACACCCCCCCCAGTGCCCCCCAGTGCCCTGCATCAGAGTGTGTTCCTAACACCCCCCCACCAGTGCCCACCAGTGCCCAGCATCAGAGTGTGTGCCTAACACCCCCCCCCCGTGCCCACCAGTGCCCAGCATCAGAGTGTGTGCCTAACACCCCCCCACCAATGCCCACCAGTGCCCAGCATCAGAGTGTGTGCCTAACACCCCCCCCCAGTGCCTACCAGTGCCCAGCATCAGAGTGTTTGCCTAACACCCCCCACCAGTGCCCACCAGTGCCCAGCATCAGAGTGTGTGCCTAACACCCCCCAGTGCCAACCAGTGCCTAGCATCAGAGTGTGTGCCTAACACCCCCCCCCACCAGTGCCCCCCAGTGCCCAGCATCAGAGTGTGTGCCTAACACCCCCCACCAGTGCCCACCAGTGCCCAGCATCAGAGTGTGTGCCTAACACCCCCCAACAGTGCCCCCCAGTGCCCAGCATCAGAGTGTGTGCCTAACACCCACCCCCCCCAGTGCCCCCCAGTGCCCAGCATCAGAGTGTGTGCCTTACACCCCCCACCAGTGCCCAGCATTAGAGTGTGTGCCTAACACCCTCCCCACCAGTGCTCACCAGTGCCCACCAGTGCCCAGCATCAGAGTGTGTGCCTAACACCCCCCCAGTGCCCCCCAGTGCCCACCAGTGCCCAGCATCAAAGTGTGTGCCTAACACCCCCCCACCAGTGCCCCCCAGTGCCCACCAGTGCCCAGCATCAGAGTGTGTGCCTAACACCCCCCCCACCAGTGCCCCCCAGTGCCCAGCATCAGAGTGTGTGCCTAACACCCCCCCACCAGTGCCCCCCAGTGCCCCCCCGTGCCCAGCTTCGGAGTGTGTGCCTAACACCCCCCCCCCCAGTGCCCACCAGTGCCCAGCATCAGAGTGTGTGCCTAACACCCCCCCAGTGCCCCCCAGTGCCCAGCATCAGAGTGTGTGCCTAACAACCCCCCCACCAGTGCCCCCCAGTGGTGCCCAGCATCAGAGTGTGTGCCTAACACCCCCCCAGTGCCCCCCAGTGCCCTGCATCAGAGTGTGTTCCTAACACCCCCCCACCAGTGCCCACCAGTGCCCAGCATCAGAGTGTGTGCCTAACACCCCCCCGTGCCCACCAGTGCCCAGCATCAGAGTGTGTGCCTAACACCCCCCCACCAATGCCCACCAGTGCCCAGCATCAGAGTGTGTGCCTAACACCCCCCCAGTGCCCACCAGTGCGAAGCATCAGAGTGTGTGCCTAACACCCCCCCACCAGTGCCCACCAGTGCCCAGCATCAGAGTGTGTGCCTAACACCCCCCCCCAGTGCCCACCAGTGCCCAGCATCAGAGTGTGTGCCTAACACCCCCCCACCAGTGCCCACCAGTGCCCAGCATCAGAGTGTGTGCCTAACACCCCCCCCCAGTGCCCAGCATCAGAGTGTGTGCCTAACACCCCCCCACCAGTGTCCCCCAGTGCCCAGCATCAGAGTGTGTGCCTAACACCCCCCCACCAGTGCCCACCAGTGCCCAGCATCAGAGTGTGTGCCTAACACCCACCCCCCAGTGCCCCCCAGTGCCCAGCATCAGAGTGTGTGCCTAACACCCCCCACCAGTGCCCAGCATCAGAGTGTGTGCCTAACACCCTCCCCACCAGTGCCCACCAGTGCCCAGCATCAGAGTGTGTGCCTAACACCCCCCAGTGCCCACCAGTGCCCAGCATCAGAGTGTGTGCCTAACACCCCCCACCAGTGCCCCCCAGTGCCCACCAGTGCCCAGCATCAGAGTGTGTGCCTAACACCCCCCCACCAGTGCCCCCCAGTGCCCCCCCGTGCCCAGCATCGGAGTGTGTGCCTAACACCCCTCCCCAGTGCCCACCAGTGCCCAGCATCAGAGTGTGTGCCTAACACCCCCCACCAGTGCCCCCCAGTGCCCACCAGTGCCCAGCATCAAAGTGTGTGCCTAACACCCCCCCACCAGTGCCCCCGAGTGCCCACCAGTGCCCAGCATCAGAGTGTGTGCCTAACACCCCCCCCACCAGTGCCCCCCAGTGCCCAGCATCAGAGTGTGTGCCTAACACCCCCCCACCAGTGCCCCCCAGTGCCCCCCCGTGCCCAGCTTCGGAGTGTGTGCCTAACACCCCCCCCCCCAGTGCCCACCAGTGCCCAGCATCAGAGTGTGTGCCTAACACCCCCCAGTGCCCCCCAGTGCCCAGCATCAGAGTGTGTGCCTAACACCCCCCCCACCAGTGCCCCCCAGTGCCCAGCATTAGAGTGTGTGCCTAACACCCCCCCAGTGCCCCCCAGTGCCCTGCATCAGAGTGTGTTCCTAACACCCCCCCACCAGTGCCCACCAGTGCCCAGCATCAGAGTGTGTGCCTAACACCCCCCCCGTGCCAACCAGTGCCCAGCATCAGAGTGTGTGCCTAACACCCCCCCACCAGTGCCCAGCATCAGAGTGTGTGCCTAACACCCCCCCCCCAGTGCCCACCAGTGCCCAGCATCAGAGTGTGTGCCTAACACCCCCCCACCAGTGCCCACCAGTGCCCAGCATCAGAGTGTGTGCCTAACACCCCCCCAGTGCCAACCAGTGCCCAGCATCAGAGTGTGTGCCTAACACCCCCCCCCCACCAGTGCCCCCCAGTGCCCACCAGTGCCCAGCATCAGAGTGTGTGCCTAACACCCACCCCCCAGTGCCCAGCATCAGAGTGTGTGCCTAACACCCCCCACCAGTGCCCAGCATCAGAGTGTGTGCCTAACACCCTCCCCACCAGTGCCCACCAGTGCCCAGCATCAGAGTGTGTGCCTAACACCCCCCAGTGCCCACCAGTGCCCAGCATCAGAGTGTGTGCCTAACACCCCCCACCAGTGCCCCCCAGTGCCCACCAGTGCCCAGCATCAGAGTGTGTGCCTAACACCCCCCCACCAGTGCCACCCAGTGCCCCCCCGTGCTCAGCATCAGAGTGTGTGCCTAACACCCCTCCCCAGTGCCCACCAGTGCCCAGCATCAGAGTGTGTGCCTAACACCCCCCACCAGTGCCCCCCAGTGCCCACCAGTGCCCAGCATCAAAGTGTGTGCCTAACACCCCCCCACCAGTGCCCCCCAGTGCCTACCAGTGCCCAGCATCAGAGTGTGTGCCTAACACCCCCCCACCAGTGCCCCCCAGTGCCCAGCATCAGAGTGTGTGCCTAACACCCCCCCACCAGTGCCCCCCAGTGCCCCCCCGTGCCCAGCTTCGGAGTGTGTGCCTAACACCCCCCCCCCCCAGTGCCCACCAGTGCCCAGCATCAGAGTGTGTGCCTAACACCCCCCCAGTGCCCCCCAGTGCCCAGCATCAGAGTGTGTGCCTAACAACCCCCCCACCAGTGCCCCCCAGTGCCCAGCATCAGAGTGTGTGCCTAACACCCCCCCCAGTGCCCCCCAGTGCCCTGCATCAGAGTGTGTTCCTAACACCCCCCCACGAGTGCCCACCAGTGCCCAGCATCAGAGTGTGTGCCTAACACCCCCCCGTGCCCACCAGTGCCCAGCATCAGAGTGTGTGCCTAACACCCCCCCACCAGTGCCCAGCATCAGAGTGTGTGCCTAACACCCCCCCCCCAGTGCCTACCAGTGCCCAGCATCAGAGTGTGTGCCTAACACCCACCCACCAGTGCCCACCAGTGCCCAGCATCAGAGTGTGTGCCTAACACCCCCCCAGTGCCAACCAGTGCCCAGCATCAGAGTGTGTGCCTAACACCCCCCCCCACCAGTGCCCCCCAGTGCCCACCAGTGCCCAGCATCAGAGTGTGTGCCTAACACCCCCCACCAGTGCCCACCAGTGCCCAGCATCAGAGTGTGTGCCTAACACCCCCCCCCCAGTGCCCTCCAGTGCCCAGCATCAGAGTGTGTGCCTAACACCCCCCAGTGCCCCCCAGTGCCCCCCAGTGCCCAGCATCAGAGTGTGTGCCTAACACCCCCCCACCAGTGCCCACCAGTGCCCAGCATCAGAGTGTGTGCCTAACACCCCCCCAGTGCCCCCCAGTGCCCAGCATCAGAGTGTGTGCCTAACACCCCCCAGTGCCCCCCAGTGCCCAGCATCAGAGTGTGTGCCTAACACCCCCCCCACCAGTGCCCACCAGTGCCCAGCATCAGAGTGTGTGCCTAACACCCCCCCCCCAGTGCCAACCAGTGCCCAGCATCAGAGTGTGTGCCTAACACCCCCCCACCAGTGCCCCCCAGTGCCCAGCATCAAAGTGTGTGCCTAACACCCCCCCACCAGTGCCCACCAGTGCCCATTATCAGAGTGTGTGCTTAACACCCCCCCAGTGCCCCCCAGTGCCCAGCATCAGAGTGTGTGCCTAACACGCCCCCCCAGTGCCCACTAGTGCCCAGCATCAGAGTGTGTGCCTAACACCCCCCACCAGTGCCCACCAGTGCCCAGCATCAGAGTGTGTGCCTAACATCCCCCCAGTGCCCACCAGTGCCCAGCATCAGAGTGTGTGCCTAACACCCCCCCCCCAGTGCCCAGCATCAGAGTGTGTGCCTAACACCCCCCCCCCACCAGTGCCCCCCAGTGCCCAGTATCAGAGTGTGTGCCTAACACCCCCCACCAGTGCCCACCAGTGCCCACCAGTGCCCAGCATCAGAGTGTGTGCCTAACACCCACCCCCCCAGTGCCCCCCAGTGCCCAGCATCAGAGTGTGTGCCTAACACCCCCCACCAGTGCCCAGCATCAGAGTGTGTGCCTAACACCCTCCCCACCAGTGCCCACCAGTGCCCAGCATCAGAGTGTGTGCCTAACACCCCCCCAGTGCCCACCAGTGCCCAGCATCAGAGTGTGTGCCTAACACCCCCCACCAGTGCCCACCAGTGCCCACCAGTGCCCAGCATCAGAGTGTGTGCCTAACACCCCCCCAGTGCCCACCAGTGCCCAGCATCAGAGTGTGTGCCTAACACCCCCCCCCCCCGGTGCCCAGCATCAGAGTGTGTGCCTAACACCCCCCCCCACCAGTGCCCCCCAGTGCCCAGTATCAGAGTGTGTGCCTAACACGCCCCACCAGTGCCCACCAGTGCCCACCAGTGCCCAGCATCAGAGTGTGTGCCTAACACCCCCCCACCAGTGCCCACCAGTGCCCACCAGTGCCCAGCATCAGAGTGTGTGCCTAACACCCCCCCAGTGCCCACCAGTGCCCAGCATCAGAGTGTGTGCCTAACACCCCCCCCCAGTGCCCAGCATCAGAGTGTGTGCCTAACACCCCCCCCACCAGTGCCCCCCAGTGCCCAGTATCAGAGTGTGTGCCTAACACCCCCCACCAGTGCCCACCAGTGCCCACCAGTGCCCAGCATCAGAGTGTGTGCCTAACACCCACCCCCCAGTGCCCCCCAGTGCCCAGCATCAGAGTGTGTGCCTAACACCCCCCACCAGTGCCCAGCATCAGAGTGTGTGCCTAACACCCTCCCCACCAGTGCCCACCAGTGCCCACCAGTGCCCAGCATCAGAGTGTGTGCCTAACACCCCCCAGTGCCCACCAGTGCCCAGCATCAGAGTGTGTGCCTAACACCCCCACCAGTGCCCCCAGTTCCCACCAGTGCCCAGCATCAGAGTGTGTGCCTAACACCCCCCACCAGTGCCCCCCAGTGCCCCCCCCCCGTGCCCAGCATCAGAGTGTGTGCCTAACACCCCTCCCCAGTGCCCACCAGTGCCCAGCATCAGAGTGTGTGCCTAACACCCCCCCACCAGTGCCCCCCCAGTGCCCACCAGTGCCCAGCATCAAAGTGTGTGCCTAACACCCCCCCACCAGTGCCCCCCAGTGCCCACCAGTGCCCCGCATCAGAGTGTGTGCCTAACACCCCCCCACCAGTGCCCCCCAGTGCCCAGCATCAGAGTGTGTGCCTAACACCCCCCCACCAGTGCCCCCCAGTGCCCCCCCGTGCCCAGCTTCGGAGTGTGTGCCTAACACCCCCCCCCCCAGTGCCCACCAGTGCCCAGCATCAGAGTGTGTGCCTAACACCCCCCCAGTGCCCCCCAGTGCCCAGCATCAGAGTGTGTGCCTAACACCCCCCCCCCACCAGTGCCCCCCAGTGCCCAGCATCAGAGTGTGTGCCTAACACCCCCCCCCCCAGTGCCCCCCAGTGCCCTGCATCAGAGTGTGTTCCTAACACCCCCCCACCAGTGCCCACCAGTGCCCAGCATCAGAGTGTGTGCCTAACACCCCCCCGTGCCCACCAGTGCCCAGCATCAGAGTGTGTGCCTAACACCCCCCCACCAATGCCCACCAGTGCCCAGCATCAGAGTGTGTGCCTAACACCCCCCCCCCCCAGTGCCTACCAGTGCCCAGCATCAGAGTGTGTGCCTAACACCCCCCCACCAGTGCCCACCAGTGCCCAGCATCAGAGTGTGTGCCTAACACCCCCCCAGTGCCAACCAGTGCCTAGCATCAGAGTGTGTGCCTAACACCCCCCCCCCACCAGTGCCCCCCAGTGCCCAGCATCAGAGTGTGTGCCTAACACCCCCACCAGTGCCCACCAGTGCCCACCAGTGCCCACCAGTGCCCAGCATCAGAGTGTGTGCCTAACACCCACCCCCCAGTGCCCCCCAGTGCCCAGCATCAGAGTGTGTGCCTAACACCCCCCACCAGTGCCCAGCATCAGAGTGTGTGCCTAACACCCTCCCCACCAGTGCCCACCAGTGCCCACCAGTGCCCAGCATCAGAGTGTGTGCCTAACACCCCCCTAGTGCCCACCAGTGCCCAGCATCAGAGTGTGTGCCTAACACCCCCCACCAGTGCCCCCCAGTTCCCACCAGTGCCCAGCATCAGAGTGTGTGCCTAACACCCCCCCACCAGTGCCCCCCAGTGCCCCCCCCGTGCCCAGCATCAGAGTGTGTGCCTAACACCCCTCCCCAGTGCCCACCAGTGCCCAGCATCAGAGTGTGTGCCTAACACCCCCCCACCAGTGCCCCCCAGTGCCCACCAGTGCCCAGCATCAAAGTGTGTGCCTAACACCCCCCCACCAGTGCCCCCCAGTGCCCACCAGTGCCCCGCATCAGAGTGTGTGCCTAACACCCCCCCACCAGTGCCCCCCAGTGCCCAGCATCAGAGTGTGTGCCTAACACCCCCCCACCAGTGCCCCCCAGTGCCCCCCCGTGCCCAGCTTCGGAGTGTGTGCCTAACACCCCCCCCCCAGTGCCCACCAGTGCCCAGCATCAGAGTGTGTGCCTAACACCCCCCCAGTGCCCCCCAGTGCCCAGCATCAGAGTGTGTGCCTAACACCCCCCCCCACCAGTGCCCCCCAGTGCCCAGCATCAGAGTGTGTGCCTAACACCCCCCCCCCAGTGCCCCCCAGTGCCCTGCATCAGAGTGTGTTCCTAACACCCCCCCACCAGTGCCCACCAGTGCCCAGCATCAGAGTGTGTGCCTAACACCCCCCCGTGCCCACCAGTGCCCAGCATCAGAGTGTGTGCCTAACACCCCCCCACCAATGCCCACCAGTGCCCAGCATCAGAGTGTGTGCCTAACACCCCCCCCCAGTGCCTACCAGTGCCCAACATCAGAGTGTGTGCCTAACACCCCCCCACCAGTGCCCACCAGTGCCCAGCATCAGAGTGTGTGCCTAACACCCCCCCAGTGCCAACCAGTGCCTAGCATCAGAGTGTGTGCCTAACACCCCCCCCCCACCAGTGCCCCCCAGTGCCCAGCATCAGAGTGTGTGCCTAACACCCCCACCAGTGCCCACCAGTGCCCACCAGTGCCCACCAGTGCCCAGCATCAGAGTGTGTGCCTAACACCCCCCCCCAGTGCCCCCCAGTGCCCAGCATCAGAGTGTGTGCCTAACACCCCCAGTGCCAACCAGTGCCCAGCATCAGAGTGTGTGCCTAACACCCCCCCACCAGTGCCCCCCAGTGCCCAGCATCAGAGTGTGTGCCTAACACCCCCGCACCAGTGCCCACCAGTGCCCACCAGTGCCCAGCATCAGAGTGTGTGCCTAACACCCCCCCAGTGCCCCCCAGTGCCCCCCAGTGCCCAGCATCAGAGTGTGTGCCTAACACGCCCCCCCCAGTGCCCACCAGTGCCCAGCATCAGAGTGTGTGCCTAACACCCCCCATCGGTGCCCACCAGTGCCCACCAGTGCCCAGCATCAGAGTGTGTGCCTAACACCCCCCCAGTGCCCACCAGTGCCCAGCATCAGAGTGTGTGCCTAACACCCCCCCCAGTGCCAACCAGTGCCCAGCATCAGAGTGTGTGCCTAACACCCCCCCCAGTGCCCCCCAGTGCCCAGCATCAGAGTGTGTGCCTAACACCCCCCCCACCAGTGCCCACCAGTGCCCAGCATCAGAGTGTGTGCCTAACACCCCCCCACCAGTGCCCACCAGTGCCCACCAGTGCCCAGCATCAGAGTGTGTGCCTAACACCCCCCCCAGTGCCCACCAGTGCCCAGCATCAGAGTTTGTGCCTAACACCCCCCCCACCAGTGCCCCCCAGTGCCCCCCCGTGCCCAGCATCAGAGTGTGTGCCTAACACCCCCCCCAGTGCCCACCACTGCCCAGCATCAGAGTGTGTGCCTAACACCCCCCCCCCCAGTGCCCACCAGTGCCCAGCATCAAAGTGTGTGCCTAACACCCCCCCACCAGTGCCCCCCAGTGCCCACCAGTGCCCAGCATCAGAGTCTGTGTGGCTAACATCCCCCCCCCCTGCCCAGCTGTTACACAAAAGCACATACCATTGTGAACCGCATTACCATCTGGAGATTGACACATATGAACATACCTAAATTACAACATGACACCAGCTCCCAGGCACACAGCAGTCACAGACATTATCACACAAAGTCAACTTCAGAAAATAACAAGAATTGCTTTATTCAGCTGCTCCAAAAAAGAAACGCAAATAAGAGTCCCTGCTCATTAAAGGCCAATGTCCAGTCCAAAAAAGTCTGAGCAACAGTTTGTACCTCCATGGGTGTGGGCACACCCAAACTTGCCTGCACATGGCGTTTAATCCGCAGTGGAAACGATGTGGCCACCATCTGTGGAATCCTCCGGCACCGCATGGACAGGAGAGGGAAGGACAGGCGGAGTGGGTGCAGGTGTAGTGCATTCAGCCACACTGGCTGGTGTATTGCCAAAAGTAGCTTCGAAAACCTGGCTGCACACCTCAGCCAGTGTGGAAAAACTACCACCTGAACCCGGGGACACATTGGGGGTGGAGGTAGAGGGCTGTGAGTCTGTACTCCTCGGTGTGTGGATGCGTGTGTGCGTTGTGTCCCCTCTCCCTGTGGGTGTGCCTACATCCCCTTGAGATTGCGTGCGTGGAGCTTTGAGCTTTTTCTGACGTGTGGGTGTGCTGGGTGTGTGTGACCTGTGGCGTCTGCGTGTATGTTGTGTAGATATGGGAGAGGCAGAGGTGGATGGGTCTGAAGGATGGGGGGGAGACAGATGCTGCTGGGAGTACATTGCTGCCGTCAGTGTTGACTCTATGCCAGCCACACTCCGACGTAGATCAGACATGGCCGACGACATGCCCTCCATGAACGACACCAACTGTGTAATCAGTTGTGTATGTCCATGGAGGACAGTCAGTATGGATGTCTGACCTACTGCAATCTGCCGGAGTAGGTCCACAGTCTCAGCACAGAGGGCAGCAGGGGACACAGGGGCAGGGGCTGCGGTGCCGGGAACAAAGGAGACACGGGTGCTAGCACGGACCCTAGGGACACTAACGACTGGGAGGGTGGAGATGGTACTGGAGGAGGGGACGCCAGCCAAAGATGATGGAGAGACCATTGCTGCATATTCCCCCTCCTCCTGAGAGTCTGACTCGGAGTTGTCGGCATGGTAAGATGTGTCAGTCACATGTCGTCAGGCCAGCAGACTCTCATCACCCTCCGTGCCACTGCCTCCCTCCGACTCCTCAAAGCAGGTGGCACTGTCGGTGTGTCCCTCTTCGTGGTCCGCGCCTGTGTCCCCTCCAGATTCAGATGATGATGCTGTGGGCAAGGAGAAGAATAATAACATATCAGTCACCTGTACACATCAGACATGTCAGCTACAATTCATTAGGCTTCATTTCTGAACATGGCATGCATCATGAGTCACAGGAGACTGAACACTGCACAATGATAAGTCTAGTTGTGGCCAATTGCGAGAGACACTACGCATAATGTATAGTAGGATACAAGCAACAGTGAATGGAAAAATCTATCATGAGCGACACAATGATGATTGACTGCCGTACAACAGGGTAGCTGATGAAGCATCACAGCTCATTTAAACACCCTGCCACCCAAACCCAGACCTGCACATGTTGAATTTCCTTACACCTTGTGCCACATGGGTAAAGTCCTTCCTGAAGTGACATGTGATGCCATCCTGGGACCTGAACCAAGTGTAACATCACCTCACACTGGCATCACAGCTGTTGATACCCCAAGCCTCATTGTGTGACTGATCATCAATAGTAAATAGAAAGAACATTTGACATATGTGGCAACTATGCACACACGCACTGCCCAGTGTGAGTATGCATAAGCCCAAAATATTGCACTTGTACATTGTGCACCTGTAGCCAACACATGACTATTTGAAAGAGTACCATGGACAAAGGCCACTGAGGCTGACTCGTGCAGAAGACACATGTTTAGACTCAAGATCAGTGCCTAAATATGAAGAACGGCAGACACAGTGCACATGTGGTGCCACATGTAAGGTTCCAACTGGTGTCACAGACCCCCCCTCCAACATGATGATGTGCAAAGGAAGATGCATACAGAGACATTGCACCATCGGAGTACATGTGAAAAACAAACATCATCCAAAGCGCAGGTCAAAAGTGGATTAGGGCAAGGCATGTAAAGAAGCAGCTGCAGAAACGGGGACATTCTGATGCCAATGCATGGAGTGCCTGTCTGACCACAACACTCAAACTATGGGAGTGTAACCATGCCTTGGAGCACTGCAGGGAGCATGTGACACACATCACAACAAACAGACATGAACCTACCCCCTACTTGCTGCTGTCCCTCCTGCAACTGCCTATGGAGGTCTGGGAACACCACTTCCAGGACCCGGAGCATGTTGGGGGTGAGGTGGCGGGTGCCGCCATGCCGGCGTGGCGCTTCCAGCTTTAGCTGTACTCTGGCGATGCGGCGGCTCCAGCACCGGATGTCCTGCCACCTCTTCTTGATGTTCCGGAGCCTCCTGCGAGGCCCCCCCTCACTCCTGACAGCCCTGGCGATGTCCAGCCAGATTTCACCCTTCTCATAGGCAGATACCTGTCACAAATGTAAAGTAAAACAGCATCAGTACACCTGGTCCATGTTCCAAACACACACATATGTGCACAAAAAACTTGATGATAACAGGGCATTGTAAGCTAAACACATTAGCATTTTTGGCCACGAGTATGTGGCGTGTGAGCAAACACCACTGCATGACATGCCATTGAAAGGCAACAGATGACATGATGGGTGCTAAACACTCTCCAAGCATGGCACTCACTGAGCAATGTATGCTACGTCTGGGTGCACTGCAGCACGTGACACGCTGTCACACACCCCACTGCAACAAATAACCCTCTAGTAACAACACTGTACACCCTGGCACTCACTCCCAACAACATTGCATCTAGACACTATACATACACAGTGGCTATAATGTAACACACACAACAGGTGCACACTCCAAGGTATTGCACACATCACTCACCTGATCCTCTGGTCTCCCATACAGCTTGCTGTAGTTAGGCAGGAGGACATCCAGCAGGGCCTTGTTCTCACCATCAGTGAATGCAGGTGCCCTCTCCATGCTAAGCCAATCAGGGTCCAGAGGATTCAGAGACAGCAGCTGTGGTTACCACACCAATGTTGTGCAGGCAAGTGCCCTACCACAGCCACATGCTGCCTTATATCTGTGCTGCAGAGGGGCTGTGAGTCCAAGGAGTAGTGTTTGATAGGCCACCATAGTTAGCATCCTACGTTCCATCCAATCACTTCACACATAAGGGCATGACACACATATGCATGGTGTTAGACGGACCGGGAGGGTCGGCCGAGGACAAGGGGAGAGGTCTCCGGGGAGAGCCGTCTCCAGCGATCGTACAGACAAGTAACTTCCCCCCCACAGATGTACACCACACAAGGATAAGGTTCAACGTTACTTTATGAGCAATTCTTCAAGTACGGTGAAATGGTACAAGGAGGTCTGGACTCAGGGGTCCCCTCTATTCTAGTCTCTTGGTTGGGAAGAGGGTAGCGGGACAGTCTCGTTACCAATCTGGTAGATGAAATAGCTCACAATCCTCGAGCTCGGCATTCTAGATGATCGGGCCGCGGCGGAGCCAGCAGGTCCCGGGATGGCTGAAGGTAGCGACGGTCCGCGGCGGAGCCAGCAGGTCCCGATGAAGGTGGGGGTTACAAACGGTCCGCGGCCACGCCAGCAGGTCCCGACGACGATGAAGGTTTCAGAAGGTTGCGGCAGCGCCAGCAGGTAGGTCGATAGTTCGCTAGGCAGGGCTACGGCAGCGCCAGTAGTCCGTCAAGGATGAGTTCTTCACTGCGTCTCTCGACTCCAGGATACAACTGCCTTCCTGCTCTGGAGCTGCCCCAGTTATAGGTCTGGCGCCCTTTGATGTCCGGACCCTCGCACTTGGAGGTCGGGAGGTCCAGGATGAGGGAGTCCAGACACCCAGCAGGGGGGTGGAGCCAGCGCCTGGGGGAGCTGGGGGCGATCGGCACCTGGCGGGGGAGAGCCATCGACACCTCTTTCTCCCATTGACCTGCCAAGTAGTCCGCTCACCTCCTGGGTGGATGGTGGTGCCGGGATGTCGGGGCCTGGCCAGGCCCAGGGTTAGGGTCGATCGGAGGCCATGCGGCCTCGTGGTGCTGTGTCCAAGATGGCGCCCAGGCCGGGCGAGAGGGCCGGTAGGGAATCGGGCCCATGATGGGGAGATGTCCAGGGGCAGGGGTCCCATATGAGACGGGAAACGGGTGGTTGTTGCGTGTAACACCTGAAGAGCCAGGCTCGGGCCTGGTCGTGCGGGGAGGGAGCAAGCCTTTCACTTGGCCTGTCCAACATGCGTCCCCCCCAGCTGAAGGCGGGGAGAGTCACCCATCCTCTTGGGGACTCTCTTCGTCGAGGCGGAAAAAGCGTGACAGGCCATCTGCGTTGGCGTGGTCTTGCCCGGGTCGATGTCCCACAGTGAAGTCCATCCCCTGCAGGGAGATGGACCAACGCAAGAGTTTCGGGTTTTCCCCCCGCATCTGCATTAGCCACTGCAGGGGCCGATGATCGGTCTGTACCCGGAAGTGGGTGCCGAAGAGATAAGGCCGGAGCTTTTTGAGGGCCCACACCACGGCGAAGGCCTCCCTCTCGATGGTGCTCCAGCGTTGTTCTCGGGCCAGGAGCCGTCTGCTGATGAAAGCCACTGGCTAGTCAAGTCCTTCGGGGTTCAGCTGGGAAAGGACTGCCCCAATGCCATGGTCGGAGGCGTCCGTTTGGACGATAAATTCCTGACTGTAGTCGGGGGCCTGGAGCACAGGGGCGGAGCACATGGCGGCCTTCAGCTTCTCGAAGGCCGCTTGACAGTCTGGGGTCCAATTGACCTTCTTTGGTTGGTTTTTGGATGTGAGTTCCGTGAGGGGCCCCACAATGCTGCCATAGTCCCTCACGAACCGCCGGTAGTAGCCTGTGAGTCCCAAGAAGGCGCGGACCTCGGTCTGGGTGATGGGGGGCTGCCAAGCCTGGATGGCAGCGATCTTGAGTTGCAGAGGGGCCACCAGACCGCTTCCCACCTGGTGCCCGAGATAGGTCATGGACCCCTGGCCAATTTGGCATTTGCTGGCCTTGATCGTGAGGCCAGCTCGTTGGAGGGCCTGTAGCACCTCTCGGAGGTGGTGGAGGTGGTCGGACCAGTGGCGGCTGTACACAGCGATATCGTCCAGGTAGGCGGCGCTGAATTCTTCGAGTCCCGCCAGGACCTGGTTTACTAGCCGCTGAAATGTTGCTGGGGCATTCTTCATGCCGAATGGCATGACCTTGAAGTGGTAGTGGCCATCAGGGGTGGAGAAGGCAGATCGTTCTTGGGCCCGGGGTGTGAGACCGATCTGCCAGTAGCCCGCTGTCAGGTGGAAGATGCTGAGGTAGCGGGCAGCTCCCATGCGGTCGATTAGTTCATCTGCTCGGGGAATGGGGTGTGCGTCTGTTCTGGTGACCGCATTCAAGCCCCGGTAGTCGACGCAGAACCGGAGCTCAGGCGTGGTGCCGGGGGCGGCCGCTTTGGGGACCAGTACCACTGGGCTGGCCCAGGGGCTGTCTGAGGGCTCGATGACCCCGAGCGTGAGCATCTTGGCCACCTCCTCTTGGATGCAGGCCCGTACCCGATCTGGTACACGGTAGGCCCGATGGCGGACAGGGGGACTCTCTCCAGTGTCCACGTCGTGTAAGCACCAGGGGGTGACCCCTGGGGTGAGGGAGAACAGGGTGGCGAACTGCAGCAGGAGGTCTCGGCAGCCTTGGCGCTGTTCCGGGGTGAGGGCCTCCGAGAGTCGGACCCCGTCCACGGAGCCGTCCTTCTCCCGAGTCCGTAGGAGGTCAGGAAGTGGTTCGGAGTCCTCCTCGGCTCCGCTGTCTGTTGCCATCAGGAGGCTGAGCTCTGAGCGCACAAAGTGGGGTTTCAGTCTATTGGCGTGGAGGACCAGGAGAGGGTTCCGTGAAGATTCCATATCGATGAGATAGGTGACAGGGCTCTTGCGCTCGACTACTTTGAAGGGTCCCGTCCATTTGTCTTGCAGGGCGCACGGTTCGGTGGGAGACATTACCCACACTTGTTGGCCGGGTTCAAATTCGATGGAGGAGGCATTTTGATCGTACCACCTTTTCATGTCTTCCTGACTGGCCTCCAAGTTTGCTTTTGCCATCTCTCTGAACCGTCTGGTCTGGTTGCGGAGGGTTAGGAGGTACTTGAAAACATCTGGAGGGTTCTTTAGAGGGGGCATTTCCCAGCCTTCTTTGACTAGGCTGAGCGGCCCGCGCACAGGGTGTCCATACAGGAGTTCGAACGGGCTGAAGCCGAGGGACTTCTGGGGGACTTCTCGGTAGGCAAAGAGGAGGCACGGCAGTAGCACATCCCACTGGCGACAGAGGGGCTCTTCCAACCCCCCAATCATCCCTTTGAGCGCGGGGTTGAACCGCTCAACCAGTCCGTTTCCTTGAGGGTGATAGGGGGTCGTGAATCTGTAGGTGACCCCACACTGTTTCCAGAGGGACTTCATGTATTTTGAAATAAAGTTTGTGCCCCGGTCGCTGACGACTTCTCGGGGGAAGCCCACCCGGGAGAAGATCCCCATCAAGGCCCGGCCGACTACCGGGGCTGTCACAGTTCGCAGGGGAACAGCCTCGGGGTAGCGAGTGGCGTGGTCCACCAGTACCAGGATGAACCGATGCCCTTGTGCTGTACGGGGGTCCAGGGGCCCCACAATGTCTATCCCCACCCTCTCGAACGGGGTGGTGACCACCGGGAAAGGTTGCAGAGGTGCTTTAAGCTTGCGGCCGCTCTTCCTGCTGGCCTGGCCCATGGGGCAAGACCGGCAGTGCTGGAGTACGTCGTTCCTCATCTTGGGCCAGAAAAAGTGGGTCACCAGGCGACTGTAGGTTTTGTCCTGACCCAGGTGGCCAGCCAGGGGGACATCGTGGGCCAGGTTTAGCAAGAAGTCTCTAAAGCGTAGGGGCACCACTAGCACTCGACTGGCCCCTAACTCTGCGATTCTCTGTTCGCTGTACAACAGGTCATTGTCCCAATAGACCCAATGGGTTCCGGAGGTATCCCCCGCACTCTGGGCGAGGGCTTGTTGGCGGAGTCCCTCGAGGGAGGGACAGGTCTTCTGCTCGTGGCGAAACTGTTCCTGGGTGGGCCCCCCCTCCTGACGCCACTGAGCCAGGCCGGGAAGGTCCTGTGGCTGAACGAGCCCCTCAGGAGTTTGCTCTGGGGGGAAGGCACGGTCGGTGTCTTCTACTGGAGCGACCGGGGGAGGAGGTGCCGGCCATTCATGTTCTTCGGGTCGGGGGGTGGCACGGGCAGCCATGGACCGGGTGGTTACGCACGCCCAGTCCGGGATGCCCAACGTCCCCAGGTGCTCTCTTCTCTCTACGGCGGCCCACGGGGAACTCTCAAGATCATTTCCCAGGAGACAGTCTACTGGGGCATCATCTCGGACCGTCACTTTCAACATGCCGGAGACTCCTCCCCACTCGAAGGGGACGCAGGCCATCCGACATAGACTCTCCGAATTGCCGGCTGAACGGACAGGGCAGAGAACGTTCGGCAGGATCTGTTCTGGGGTCACCAGGTGACAGCGGACGGCCGTTACACTGGCCCCGGTGTCACGTAGGGCTTCGGCCCGGCGTCCATTAATGTTCACCCACTGACTGTACTTCCGGGTGTTGGCGGGTAGGGGGACCCGCGGGACCATGTCTTTTCCCCCTAGGCACGCTAGAACCATGGCGGCGGGTTCCCATTCTTGGTGTTCTTGCTCACATTCCTCGTGTTCTTCGGAGATTTGTTCTTCCCCCAGGGCAGCGGCAGCCATCTGGCGGGGTCTCGGAGTCTGGCTCTGTGGACAATTCGGGTCGTTTGCGTAGTGGCCGACTCGCTGGCATCGGTGACATGTGACATTGGCTCTGTATCCCGGCCGCGCCGGGGTGTTGCCCCGGTTGGCCGGGGGGTGGGGTGCTGGTAGCGGGAGCGGCCGGGGCGTTGTCTCTTCCTCATCCCTGGCCCCCTCCTCCTCCTCGGGGACGGTGCTGACCGTGGTTGTTCCGGTTCTGTTCATGTGACCCATTCCGGCCCACTCGGGTAATTTCCCACCGGTCAGCCTCGGCGGCGAGCTGCCGCGGATCAGTCAATTTACTGTCGAGGAGGTGCTGCCTGAGCTCGACGAAGCAGTTGTTTGATAGATGCTCCCATACCATGAGATTGAAGAGTTGCTCGTAGGTCGTTACGTTGCTTCCCTTGATCCAACCCTCGAAGGCTCGGCTGAAATAGTTCATGTATTCCACCCAAGTTGTACCCGGGATCCGGGTGCAGTCTCGGAACTTCTGGCGGTACATTTCGGGTGTGAGCCCATAGCGGGTGAGGAGGGTAGCTTTCATGTGGTCATAGGAGGTCATCAGATGGTCTGGAAGCTGTAGCAGGGCATCGCGGCCCTCATTGACGAACCTCCCCCATAGACCGGCTCCCCAGTCGCTGCGATCGATCCGGTGGGAGGTCATAGCGATCTCGTAGGCCTTGAACCACTGCTGTATGTCGTCATCTCGGAAATATTCTCGAACGACATCCTTGGGGATGTGTACCTTCTTTTCTGTTGCCCCCGGGGTGCGCGGTTGCTCGGGCGCCCCTAATTCTTTGTTCTGCTTGCGTAAGTCTATCTCAGCTAGTTTGCGCTCGTGTTCATACGCCAGTCTCTTCTCTTCGAGCTCTCTTTGTCTCTGTTTCTCTTCCCGTTCTTCTCGGAGCCGCAGGTGTTCCAGGTTCAGTTTTTGTTCGGCTAATTTGAGTTCGCCATCCATTTTGAGCCGAGCCATTTCTAGCTCATGTAGTCGGGTTCTTTCTCGTTCTTGGATCTCATCTTGCGAGAGACCCGTTCTTCGCTCCTCAGGAGCCGTGGTGTCTTTCTCTGCTGCTGCGACATTTTGGTCCGGGGGTCTGACGGCCCCGGTTTCTGCCCATGACTCAATGGCGTGCTTGAAATCGTCTTTAGTACTCAGACCGGTGGTAGCGATACCTAGTTCAATGCAGAATTGTTTCAACTCACGATGGCTGTATTCTTCCAATTTCTCCATCTGGAATTTCTCGGTGGATCCGCTTTCTTTGGTTGACATTGTGGTTTTGTCGTGGGGTGAGCTACTCTCTGTACGATTACGCGTCGATTCGGATCGCGCCGCTGGCCACAAATGTTAGACGGACCGGGAGGGTCGGCCGAGGACAAGGGGAGAGGTCTCCGGGGAGAGCCGTCTCCAGCGATCGTACAGACAAGTAACTTCCCCCCCACAGATGTACACCACACAAGGATAAGGTTCAACGTTACTTTATGAGCAATTCTTCAAGTACGGTGAAATGGTACAAGGAGGTCTGGACTCAGGGGTCCCCTCTATTCTAGTCTCTTGGTTGGGAAGAGGGTAGCGGGACAGTCTCGTTACCAATCTGGTAGATGAAATAGCTCACAATCCTCGAGCTCGGCGTTCTAGATGATCGGGCCGCGCGCGGAGCCAGCAGGTCCCGGGATGGCTGAAGGTAGCGACAGTCCGCGGCGGAGCCAGCTGGTCCCGATGAAGGTGGGGGTTACAAACGGTCCGCGGCCACGCCAGCAGGTCCCGATGACGATGAAGGTTTCAGAAGGTTGCGGCAGCGCCAGCAGGTAGGTCGATAGTTCGCTAGGCAGGGCTACGGCAGCGCCAGTAGTCCGTCAAGGATGAGTTCTTCACTGCGTCTCTCGACTCCAGGATACAACTGCCTTCCTGCTCTGGAGCTGCCCCAGTTATAGGTCTGGCGCCCTTTGATGTCCGGACCCTTGCACTTGGAGGTCGGGAGGTCCAGGATGAGGGAGTCCAGACACCCAGCAGGGGGGTGGAGCCAGCGCCTGGGGGAGCTGGGGGCGATCGGCACCTGGCGGGGGAGAGCCATCGACACCTCTTTCTCCCATTGACCTGCCAAGTAGTCCGCTCACCTCCTGGGTGGATGGTGGTGCCGGGATGTCGGGGCCTGGCCAGGCCCAGGGTTAGGGTCGATCAGAGGCCACGCGGCCTCGTGGTGCTGTGTCCAAGATGGCGCCCAGGCCGGGCGAGAGGGCCGGTAGGGAATCGGGCCCATGATGGGGAGATGTCCAGGGGCAGGGGTCCCATATGAGACGGGAAACGGGTGGTTGTTGCATGTAACACCTGAAGAGCCAGGCTCGGGCCTGGTCGTGCGGGGAGGGAGCAAGCCTTTCACGTGGCCTGTCCAACACATGGTTTGAAAACTGAGCCTGAGCTGAACAACAACTTTTGCAACATTGTATACTTTTGCCCAACTGAATTTTCTCTAACACCTGTAGGAGGCTCAAAAAATTCAGTATCCATGACAACCTGGTTGCATTTTGATCTGTCCACTGTTCCCCTAGATGTTCCCTATGTATTTAATCAAGTACACACACAAGTAAGGTGACATTGCCGTTGCCAATGCAACCCATTCAATGGTGTAACGAGGCGTACACACGCACGTACCATTGGGGTACGCTTTGCTCGCGTAGGGCTGAAAATCAATAGTGAAACGAGGCGTACACACGCACTTACCATTGGGGTACGCTTTGCTCGTGTAGGGCTGAAATGCAATAGGGAAACGGGGCGTACACACGCACGTACCATTGGGGTACGCTTTGCTCGTGTAGGGCTGAAATGCAATAGGGAAACGAGGCGTACACACGCACGTACCATTGGGGTACGCTTTGCTCGCGTAGGGCTGAAAAGCAATAGTGAAACGAGGCGTACACACGCCCGTACCATTGGGGTACGCTTTGCTCGCGTAGGGCTGAAATGCAATAGGGAAACGAGGCGTACACACGCACGTACTATTGGGGTACGCTTTGCTCGCGTAGGGCTGAAATGCAATAGGGAAACGAGGCGTACACACGCACGTACCATTGGGGTACGCTTTGCTCGCGTAGGGCTGAAATGCAATAGGGAAACGAGGCGTATGTACAGTGCGTCAGACATGCTCAAGTGAACGTTTGTGTAGGCTGCGTTCCTGACCTCCTTCATGTCACCATTGGGAGAGTGACTCCAGGAAATCACATAGCAGGGATGTAGTCTACCCTCATGTTGACAATGTGGATGCATACATCAGCATGGCATCCTCACATCAGCATGCCCCAAGTGTGGCAGACATTGAAGAAGCACAGGGACTGTGACCTAGTGCCTCAGTTGATATGTGAAGAGCTGGCAAGACTTGTCATTACTCCTTCAGCACATGTGCATCACATGCATACAACACTTTGCACCGGCGTAACGTCTACAACATATACTGGACTGGACTGCCACACCATTCAGTACAGGGAACTGGCACATGATGACAGCAACATGCCCACTGTGACAGAGGTGTAATAGACGCACAGCATGACCCTGAGTCACCACGTCATGTGTGTGCCATATGTGATATTGTGCCTGCTGTTTGCATATGAAATGGTCAGGACAGTATCATATTACTCACCTTAGAATATCCCCACGTGTCATCCTGGACATGCCAATTTCCGCTCAGTAGTACACTTGTGTGTCGGTAGGCATGTCCTGCGGCCCACCGTGTGTTGTTGGCGTTGTGTGTGCCCTGATGACGTTGTCTGGGTACTCATACGTGACCTCAGCGTGCTCACGTCAGGTCCTCTGTATTAACAACACCTGCGCTGGTCCCGTATAAGTGTAACCTAACTCATTTTTGAAACAAGATCATAGTACGATCACTACTGACCATTTCACTTGGATTGTCTGACTCAGGACGGTGCCAATAGGGATGTCAATTCAATTCAATTCAAAATTCTTATTCGACTGTCAAAGATCCAGTCATAAAAGCATGTAAAAATACATATACATTCAGTTCATTATCAAAAAAAGTACAACAAACAAATAAAAACAGGTAATCACAAGGAGATTAAATGATAACACGATCCAATGTAAATATACTTATTAGAGACTTAATTACTAGGGTAATACAGTTCAGCTGGGAATCAGCCTTCCATACTTTGTCTAAATTTCAGGGCTGTTTTTAAAAAGTTACAAGTAAAAAAGGTGCTATCACAGTGCAGCATTTGGAGATGTAAAAGAGCTGGCATGATTTGCACAAAGTTCAGTTTTTTAAGCAAAGGTTTTAAAAATATGTTCCGTGGTCTCGAGTAAAAAGTGCACAAAAATAAAAAGTGAGCCAGGTCTTGCGGAGACTTGTTGTCGCAGGCGCAAGGTGGCAACACTTGACCTCTATGGGCTCCACTCGGTACAGCTAACAACAGATGATATAAACCAAAGCGAAATCTGCTCAACAGGAAGCGCTCATGTCTTGATATATGCCAGGATAGATATGGTTCAGAGCGTATACAAGTCTTGTTTAAGATGTGACTCATTACACTACCCTTCTTCAACTCAGTTTCTTCCCTATCAAGCTGTCGCTTTAATAGGAAAGTATCCTTTACATAGTTGGCATCTTTCTTGGATATATGCTGAGGTGTTAAGTAGAGATCCAACCTGCCCAGATCTTTGAGGCAGTTTCTAATGTATTTCAGCGAGGGTATCTTGAGTTGCCCTTCCCAGGTGAGGGCTTCAAGAAGGATATTGTGGGTTAATGGTATTGAGACATTCATCCAACAGTTCAACCAGCAGAGCAGAGGGTTTACAGCAATTTTATCTCCTAAGTATGGTGTGCCAAGTTCCTCATGGACGGAAAAATTAGCAGTACTTTTTGGTAAACACAGGACTTGTTTCAGGAAGTTATTTTCAAGAGTTGAAAGGACATCCACTGGGGCAAAGCCCCATAGTTCGCTTCCGTAACAGGCAACCGCAGTGCTTTTCGCTTGGTATAGCTTCATTACGGCGGACACTGGTGTGTTACCCATTTTGCGTGCAAAGTCCATTATTCCAGCGTTGTTCCTTAGTATTTCACCTTTCTTTTTGTTTATGGCGGGGCCCCATGAAAGTTTATGATCAAACAACACTCCAAGGTATGAAAAAGTTTTTGTAGATGGTATTTTTTCCCCATTGACTGAAAAGGGGTAATGTTTTTTTGATTCTGAGCCTACCATCATAACAAGTGATTTGGAGTTGTTGATGTTCAAGCCACGTGAAGTCATAAATTGAAGAAAGGAATCTAATAATTTTTGAATTCTGAGTGCAGTTCTGGATATGAGGACGGCATCATCTGCGTATAGCAGAACAGGTACGCCCTTTTTTCCAATACGAGGGTAATCCGTGTCAGTTTTTAAAAGATGTTCCTCGAGTCCATTTATATATAGGTTAAAAAGGAAAGGTGCTAAAACACAGCCCTGCCTAACACCCCGGTTGATTTTGAAGTCTCTCGTTACTTTCAGATCTTTGGTGTAACGGACATTGGCACGTGTATCATTATGAAGATCGGCCAAGAAGTTGATCAAGTTATTTTCAACGCCCATGTTCTGCATGACTTCCCAGAGTTTACTTCTGTCGACACAATCAAAGGCCGAAGAAAGGTCCATAAAGGCCATATATAATGTTCCTTTTCTTGCTTGAGTATATTTTCCACTGATTAGATATAAGTTCAGGCATTGGGTAGTTGTAGAATGCCCTGGTCTGAATCCATACTGGACAGGAGCCATTATGCTGTTTTGATTGGCCCACGTGTTCAGCCGGTTTAAGAGGATCCCTCCCACTACCTTTGCAACTGAATTTATCAGGGAAATTGGTCTATAACAAGCCGCTTTTGTTCTATCACCCTTTTTATATACGGGGACGATGGTGGATGCTCCCCAGGACTTTGGAGCCCCAATTTCGGCCCCAGCATTGATGACAGCTGTAAGAATTTGGGCCCAAAAGGGAATGTTGGATTTAAATAGATCCGGTGGAAGACCGTCTGGGCCCGGGGCTTTGTTACTAGTAAGACCATGGATCCCTAGTTCTACTTCTTTGATAGAAAAGTGCAGAGGTGTGTTTTCAGGAAGTTTAGGAGTTTGCATTGTCTGTGAGGCGTCGCTCATGAAGATGGAACTGAAATGAGAGATCCAATCGCTCTCAGGTATGACAGTTCCAAGGCTGTCAGCATTCGGGTCATCAAAGAGTGGTTTATTGATTATGCTCCAGAACTTCGAGCTGTTGCCCAAAATTGAGGGATCAAGCAGAGATTCCCAGATATTAGTTTTTATAGTCTTTTTGCGAGATGCAAGGGCGTTTTTATATTCTGCACGTAGGGCCTTGATGAGTGCAGAATCTCTTGGCTTGTTCTTGAGAGCAGCTTTTAGTTTTCGGTTAGCTGAGGAGCAGGCATGATCAAACCAGCGTGGATGTTGGGCGATTGATCCCTTTATGGGTACGGAGAGCAATTGATCAATCCTTTTTGTCACCACTATGAAGGCAGATAAGATGGATTCCGGGGGAGTGGAGTTTGAGCCACAGAGGTTGAGTTCAAGTTCACAGTGCTTTACAACGGACTCGTGGAAATTGTCGCTATTTATCAAATTCCATTTCAGGCGGCGATTGTTATTAACCGGTTTTAGCACTCCCGGGTCCTTAATATTTTTCCGAAGTACAAAAGGACCACGTTGTAGCTCAAGGTAGAGAGGGTTGTGGTCACTATGAATACTTTCGAGTATATCGAAGTTTAAAACCTGATTAACCACACCAACTGAGAGGAGAATGTGATCTATGAAAGAACCTGACTCAGAACCTTTATAAGTTGGATTTTTAAAGGTAAAAGAGTCGACTTTCAGAGGTAGTGCCATAGTCAAATTCAAGGCGTCCATTAAGGTGTTCAGTCTTATTCCACGATGGCAATGAGCAAAGTGGGGGCCTGCTTTGTTTCCACACCCCAGAGAGCCCAGAGGTGTTGAGAGAGGGTTTCCACAGATGTGCGTATTAAAATCGCCAGCAATTATTTTATCCTGAGACAGTTTTATCTGGCTTTCACTTAGATGATTTTGAAGAGTGACGATGTTACATTCGCCCGGTGAAGATACAGAGTTGTAGAAATTGACCAGGGTTATTCCTTTCTTCCCCTTTCTGAGATCCAGGATCTGGATGTTCCTACTGTCCAACTGCAAATAGTTTATCTCAGATTTAAGGGACAGACTAATAAATGTTGCTAAACCCCCCTTTGCCCTGCCACTGGGTGAGGGGGATGCATGGACAAAGAAGCTTTGGAATCCCTCAATGAAGACATTACTATCTACTAACCAGGTTTCCTGAAAACATAATATGGTGTAATTTTTAATAAAGGACAACCACATCGGGTCATTGATCTTGGAGGCCAGACCTGCGATGTTCCATGACAGTATTTTAATTGGGATGGAATCATTGTGGTCTAATGATGGTGCAGGAGTTGTGCTAAGAGGACGCTGCAGTTGTGGATTAACATTTATTGCAAAGTTCATCTTATGATTTTTGGTGGCAAATGAGGGTTGTCCATTTCAAAGCCTGTGAGGATTGCAACCCTCTCATGTTGGTGACTGACCCTCACCGTCGGTGTCTCCACAGTGTTCACGTCAAGCAAGACAAGTAGAGCTGCTCCGACTGCTGGGACCAGACATATGAATGCAGGTGTGATTGGCCACACATGCCACTCAGATTCCAGCAGTTGTCCCTGCAGCACAATGGCTCATGGTCTGGACGTAGGAGGAGTGCCTGGGCGTGGGTGTTGAGACATCATAGCCTCTGGATTTGACATCACTCCTCCAGGGGCAAGTTGTCAGGTAACCCATATATGTGAAAGAGATGTCATCACACTTCCAAATCTACACAATGCACGTGCAATGCTGCATGGGATTCGGGTGACACCGCCCACGCGGCTCTGTCAGATTTGCAGCCGTTGTAGCCTGCACCACGACCTGTGGTACTCATGTCCATGATGTCCCTCAGACCACCAAAGGCCTAGGCGGCGGATTCGGGCCCAGCGGACCCGTCTGGGGGCACTTGCGCGTCTGGTGATTTGCCCGTGACGCCATCACTCACTTCGTCCCTGACGCAGGCGGTGCATTTGTGCCAGACCCGCTGTGACAGAAAGGATCTGAATGTAGATCCTGGTCCTCGCTGGTTCACCTCACAACCTCACTGGCAACTGTCCCCCAGGTGCCAGCCTTTGCGCCGTTCTCGGGTGGTGGTGTCCCCGATACCACACCCTGTACGGCACTGGCGTGGTAACTGTGCGGCAGTATACCGCCATTAATGCTGCAGGGGGGGTTCAACTCCTACGAGCCGGCCACAGCTCATGACAGGCCTGATTATCAGGAAATGGGTGTCAATGAGTATTGGGAGGATCTTGAAGACCCACTGACACATGAGTGTCGGTCCCAAGGTGACAGCACAGGTGGACTGGGGCATGCAAGTGGTCTGGACACCTAGCCAGACACTGGTGATGTCTCTACTCCAAACGTGTTAATGGATGAGCGGCCAACGTACAGTGTAATGTTTATGTGGGCGGCCATAGCCTTGCCCAATCATTTCCCTGTTGCCGTGGTGAGGACCAACCTCCTCACTGAGGTCCTTCAAGTGCAGTCACGCTCCGCTGAGCGTCTGCAGGCCTATCCTGAGGAATGTACTGTATCTATATTGTTCTGCATGTACAGGCACGCTGCATGTTTGGCTGTAGATAGGCCCGTTGTCAGACGACCACACCCCTCCCCGGACCGGCCATGTGCCCTGTCCTCCCACCCCACCCCAGAGAGCATGGGCACCCTGCCCGCCAAATCACAGACCACATTCCCCGTAGCTCCACTGTAGAGGGTATCCAAGAGGTCTGAGCAGTACGGACAGATGTCATCATCCTCCCTGAGTCTGGGACTGAGGTCTTACAACATCACATGCCTCTTTGTCCGCTTCCCACACTGTCTGTGGGACATGGTTGTGTAACTGCTGGCAGAGTGTGTGTTGTAGGTACGGGCAATACTTGGCCAAGCACTTGTAGGATGCCAGTCAGCGACACCGTATTTCATCCAGTGATGGCTCAATATCCCCGACTCACATAGATGGCATCCAGGGAGGCAAATTTGTCTGAAGATTGGTATGTATTCAAAGTCAGGAACATGCTACTTACTACTGTTCCATTATGATATTTTGTTACGAAAGGTAAGTAACCAGTTCATACATTTCAGTACATCTTCTGTAGGAGCATCCATATTGTGTCCTTGCCGTGATTACAGGGTTTCTAATGTACGCACACCATGCCACTTGTGTTAATGAAGCGCTCATATGTGTGATGGCATCACAGACCATTTGTGACTAATCAAACATTAATGCAGTATGATGATGTTCATGTAATAGTTAGGGAAATATCACACCGCAACATGACTATGTCAGAACTGTGCAAATGATGCCACATGTGGTGTGTGTATTGCTGTGAGCTGTCTGGATGTGCAGACAACCTCCTACTGACATTCACATGCCGTGTGTCACTGAGATGATACATTGTCATGCTCAGTAAGACCTTTCCATCAGATATTTTGTATGCATGTCATATCCATTCCACAGACCACAGGTCTTGTACTGTTCACGGAGGAGTGGCTGGGAGTTGGGACATGTTACAACAGTGTGTCTCCCACGCCACACTCACACTTGTCTAGATTTGTTGAAGCAGTGTTGCTTGTGCCATGTACATTGTTATTGTCTTAGTCAGACAGTTGAACACATTTCCTAATATTTGTGTATTGCAGGGCACCCCCTCTGGAATGGCCGTTACCTGACTTGGAAGCCATGAGGGAACGCAATTGCATCCGTCGTTATCGAATCACCAGACAGATGATCAAGGGCCTGACGGACAGACTGGAGGCTCACCTGCAACCACGACACAGGTATCCAACGGCGCTGACACCCAAGGTAAAGGTGATGGCAGCCCTCCATTTCTTTGCCACAGGTACGTTCCAATTGACCATAGCTGATGTGGGAGGGATGTCTCAGACCATGTTCAGCCGTGTATTGACAGATGTTTTGGCTGCGATGTTGCTCCACCTTGATGAATTCATCACATTCCCTACTCCAGAACAGTTGACAGATGTCAAGGGGGAATTCTATGCCCTGGGACGCATGCCACATGTAATTGGTGCAATTGATGGTACACATGTTAGTCTGGTGCCACCACAGGCTCAGGAGCAAGCGTATCGCAACAGGAAACACTACCACTCAATAAATGCCCTGGTGGTGTGTCTTGCCAACATGATTTTCTCACATGTCTCTGCACGCTTTCCAGGATCGTGCCACGATGCTTTCATCATGAGGCGTAGCAGGGTACCACAGATGATGCTGCAGCTGCACAACCACCGGGCATGTCTTGTTGGTGAGTATACTCTGTCAGCTATGTATGTCAGTATGTTACACCTTCTTCATCTGAATCATATTACACACTAATTTCCATGATGTGGATTTGCAGGAGACGCTGGATATTCAAACATGCCGTGGCTCATGACTCCACTACGCAACCCCAGGACAGATGCAGACCAGCGGTACAACAATGCTCATGGGAAGACCAGGCGGGTGATTGAGCGGACATTTGGAGTCCTGAAGAGCCGGTTCAGGTGCCTGGACAGGACAGGCGAAGCCCTCCAATACAGCCCACGCAAGGTGTGTGACATCTTCACTGTGTGCTGCATGCTTCACAACATGGCAGTGGAGAAGGCCGTGCCGCTCTACCTTAACCCTGATGAGCTGGAACATCCGCCCGTAGAGGATGAAGGCCTTGCCCAGGATACCAGTGATGAGGAGGTAGAAGATGATATCCGGAGTCACCTCATCCGCAACTTCTTCTCATAATGGTGAGTCATAGCTGGTTATATGTAATGCATGTATTACAGAGTTGCATGGGTAGCATGATGTGTATGCAGCAGACTGTATGCAATGTCACTTGGATGTCTGTAGTGCTGTGTCACACAGGTGCAGATGTAATGCAACACACATATGTGCTATGTGTGTACTTGGAATGTACAGGTGTACTACAACAACTGGATATTGTACAGGACATTGTCTGAATGACATTGTACAGAATTTGACCCCTTGTGTGCCACTCTCATCCACAGCTCACCCTGCCTGTTGTCCGTTTGGGTCATCGTGGTCACCCTGCTATTGCTGAAGATGATTGCAACGTCAGCCTAATCAACGGAGCATGCATGGACATGTGGAGAAGTTATTTTGGGTAAGGACTCATACGAGGCTGTTTACCGTTGGTATGTGTTGAAACGTGTGGTACATGTTCATGTGCATGTAGTGCGACCATGAATACATGCAACAACAATATGTTACTTATTACATGTATGCCCACTCCCATGACAGGATAGTCACCCCATCTGACAGTCATCTGTTGTAGTTGTATACTCTGGTGGATGCATCAATGTGTGTAGACATTGCCACTGCAACATTGCATATACCATGGTTTGACATTGTGTCAGAGGTCTCAAACACGGACTCTGTGGGGGATTGCAGCATCACTGTGTGCATTTGAATGTGACTGGATCCTCACCTCCACCTTGTGGGACAGTCCAGTTTGGTTGCCATTCTACCATGTCGTGTAGGTGTTGCCCACTGTATGTTCCACATGTCCTGAGAATTGTCCTGTGAATCTGTGGACATGGATGCATTGCTTCTTGTTGCACTATTTCATGTCACTGTCATGTCGTTACCTCCGTGCAGGTTGAAAATACTGCTCCACCAGCCTTCACAGTGAGTAGCACTTCTGTTTTGAATCACATGATGCCATGTATGTTTTGCTTGAGACATGACAATGTTGGGATGATGCATATCTTAATTATTGTGTTGCACCAGTGGAGTGCGGTCATTCACATGATTCTCGAGTCCCGTGCAGCATTTATGTGCAATGGTAGGGTATCATTTTGTGGTTTGGTTCAACTTCACTTCCAGTTGATATTTCTTCTAACAGCATCTCATGTTTAGCTTAGTAATGCTATGTTGATAGATCAAAAGACTGGCTACAGAGTGCCTTCATTGCATGTAGGTCATTAGCTTCCTCATCATATGTGATTCTTACAGCTGTTGTGGGTGAAGTAAATTTTGCCTACATGGCCCTTATGGGTACACATGATCAAAAACAGATATTACAGTCTGCGTAAGTAGCATTGCCAACTGTTTTCATTTGTTTGTGAGGTCCACCGCATCTGAGCCAGTGAATGTATTTTTACCAACATAGGTCTCATTGCATGGTTGCTCACTTGTGAGCGTTTCACAATACTCTAATGGATCACAGACTGTCCTAGGTTTTATGTGTCCGTGTCATTGCATCGCATCTGATGTGATAGCATGATGACTAATGTAATGTTGTCTCCAGTCATTTTACTTCACAGGTGTATCACATGAGGTTTTTGTATTAGCAGTGACATGAGAATGTACTCCTAATGGTTATTTGCCTCTGTTTCAGGTCTCCTTCCGTCGCCTGATCACCCTTTTGTGTCTGTCATTTGTACTCAGACCAAGGGGCTATTTGGAGGTGGAACCCTTTGAGCATCACACCACTCTGATGAAGAAAGGTACGGCCAGTCCTTGACAGGCTTCTACCCAATATTACTGCTGCATAACAGGTGACATCATTAATAGTGTCATTTTGAGTCCTTGCCAATGCACATGTATGTTTGACAGTGCTCCATGGGCTCACAATGTAATTAACTCATGTTGTGCATGACGTGTGTTTATTTTTAAGATGCTGCCACCTTCATGTCAACGGACATGTCCTTCTAATGTGCATGTTTAGTATTTGGCATGTAGTATGCTTATGCTTGTTATGTGTTGACGTGTCCAGCGGGCACATGCATGGTGTATGGAAAGGCTGTAATACTATATTTTGTGTAAGGTCGATGGCTTTGTAGCAGCTGTTCAGCTTTCCACACCCTAGCTGTAGTGTACACCTGCTGACGCTGTGTGTCCTGTGCCCCACTTGTCTGTAAGGGCCCTGATACAGTGACTGTGATCTTTGGTCATTACTGTGCCATTTTATTTGCATTGACCCCGAGTGAGTCGGACACCCCTGCCTTCACATTCACATGTAACTCTGTGGCTTGCAAATGCCCTTGCGGTATGTGCCCATTTGGCAAGTTGTCACACCCCTCCTGCCGACATGTCTTCACTCATTGCTGCTGCATGCACAGGCACGATGCAGCACACACGATCCAGGTACATAGACACCCACAGGATGACCCTCCTTCCATCCTTTTGTAGAGCATGCTCCTGCCACCCTACACACAGACAACACCAGACAATCACCCTCCTGGTATCACAATGCTTCTGACTCAGCCACTGCAGCTTATGTGTCTGTGTGTGCAGCACATACTGGCACAACTATGCAGATTCACATGACATTGGGTCTACGTACCACCAGGTCATGTGCCGTGTACAGCACACACACACCTTCCATAGGCACAATATTGTACAGTGTTACCTTGTCAACACCACAGCAGGAAAAATCATCTTGCTAACAGTCACGTGGCAGTACACAACCTGGTCACACCACTTCGGCATAGCTGTCACAGTCAGTCAAGTTGCCACAGGGGACACACACCATGACCACGTCTCTTGGGTGTGGTGTGATTTACCCAGTCTGGTGTAGGTATGTGTCAGACGTGGGTAGTTGTTCTGTATGCGTTGCTCCCGTGACAGGAGTCTAGTACTTGTAGCTACATAGGGGTAGGTCACCTAGTCAGGTGTGCTTGTGTAGAGAGCAACAGCCCATTGCCCACAGTCTGTCCTGCCACCCTTGTCCTTTGCGCCATTCATGACATCCACAGTACTGCATCATGTTGATGATAGTTCACATAACCCTAGGACACAATTGTAGGTACTCCCTACGTGGACAACTAGTTTTGTCACAATGATCTGTACACCTCAATGTGACTCTCCGGGGCCTGGCGGTGATAGCAGTTTGGCATCCAAACCCCCCTCCAGCATTTACTATCCCACACAGTTGTGTCTTGCCATCCATGTATGTAGTTGTTAGTGATTTCTGACCGATGTGTGTCCTCACACGGAATCTGATACAAGTGTGTGGATTGCTGCTGTTTGTTGTATACCCTTGCATTGTATACATTTGCACACACATATCATTTTATGCTGTGGTTCAAAGATAAATCGACAAATGCGTATGTGGTTCAGTGTATTTATTTGGTGATCTTGTGCTGGAAACGTGAATAGGTGCTGTACATAAAGGGGTTGAATCCAAAGTTCAGTGGTGGAGATGAGATGCCTTACAGTTACTCTCAACAGAGTCCAGGCCACAGTGCTTGGCATCAACGGGTAGACTGTGACCAGCAAGTCCATGTGGGAGAGTCGCATAGGGGATACTGTTGCACCCAGGGGCAATATGCCAGGTCCTGTGTCCTGGGAGTCGTGCATGGGCCACTGCCCCTCAACGTCTTAGCTGTGGACGACCCACCTTCCTTGGGGGGCCCTCAGGTGCAGGCCTGGACGATGCATGGGAAGCTACGTCAGAGAGTTCCTCCTCCTCCGCCTCCCCCCTCTCTGCGGCTGGTGTCACACTTTACCGTGATGTTTTTGGCCTTGTGACACAGGGAGGGTGCTGCATGTTGGCAGCTATCTGACGTAGCAATTGGCTCATTTCCCGATGCACCGTCAAGAGCTGAGCCAGACTTTCCTCCACCCGTCCATAATGTTGTTGTTGCCTGGCTATTTGCTCTGCCTGCTGTTCTTTCACCTGGTTGAGGACCTCCGCAAGCTGGCCTACCTCCCTGGTGTCCCGCCGGTATGCCTCCAGGATGTTAGTGAGTTCAGGCATACCGGGCCCTGCAGCTGGCTGGCCAGATTCCCGCCTCCGCCTTGCACCTCTGCCACCACCCTGACCCACATGTGCACCGCCTGCGCTTGTGGGCACATCCGGTCGACGGGCCCCCCGAGTGCTGGCAGAGTGGAGGTTGTCAGCCACCTCAGGGGCGCCCGACAAAGGGTGTCCCTCATCTCCAGACAGGCCCTCTGATGGATCATGTGCAAGGCTCTGACCTGTCTGCTGTGATGTGTTGGGAATGGTTCCGGTGGTTGGCAGAGATGTTTCTGGTACAGTTGCTGCAGGTGTTTGAGATCCAGAGGGGCCAGGTTGGTTGGGGTCATCCACAGTGCGTTGAGTGGCATGGCTGTCGGTGGGGTCTGTGTCCGGCTGAGCCTGGGACTGGGATCCTTCTCCCCCCTGGGGGGGGGGGGCTCCACACGTTGCCCTGTGTGTGGGAGAGAGAGAGACACTGTTAAGGCACTATCAAGTGACATATTGTTTATTTATCCATTATCTGCATCACTGTTCCACATGCTTTACATTGTTGTCATTGTTCAGTTGTGCATGTAGTGGTAGTAAATTGACATGTACTCAGGGGTATTTTCATTCTTCCATTCTCATGACAATGACTGACACAGCCATTGCTGTGTCTTGTATTGCCGGCACAACACATGTTAAGCATTGCTCAGGTTGACGCAACATCCAGGATATGGTGAAAATCCTTATGCCTGCGTCAAGCATGCACAGAGTTTAGATGCAGCATGTTGATGTAAGAGACAGGGCATCATACATTTGCATGACATCAACTACTTTGGATGTCTTTTGCTGTTCCGTGATGGCCACACAATGCCAACACCCCTGGACCTGTACACACACTTATCGATCATGGCTTTTGAACGTGTCACTTCTCTAGGACGCATCACCTTGTCAATACCCATGTCCATGTTGTTACTTACGTGCATCCACATCAGTCATGAGATGGGGCACGTGCATTGTTTGGAAGGCACAATGGACTGGAACTTCTGCAATGTGCATGTCTTACTTGTATGCATATTCATATGAGTGAGTGTTTAGTTGTGATACATGACAATTGTGACATTGTTGCACTCCTATGCTTGTCCCCAGGGGATGAGTTTCTGTAAGGGGTGTGTATGACAGGCCATGTCAGTAGTTTGCGTGTGATTAGCAAGCCTCCATCGTTAATTATTTGGCTGCCCCCTGATGTGGCATGCTGGCATATTTGTGATTTTGGGTTCATGCACAGGATGTGTGACCTTGTCCTGGTGTTTGTGTTTGCAGTGATCACATGAGAGACTTGTGGTGCCTACACCTGTGCCCATTGTGTACTACAGACCATTCCCAAATGTGTGTCCTGACACAGTACATTGTCCACTGCAAATGGTGGGTGTGTTGCAGGCAATTAGTAGATGACTGCTGTCCCTGGACATTCATCTCTATGGTGTTTTGAAGGCCTGTGCAGTGCTTGGGTGCAACTGTCTGCGTGCCCAGGGGGCTGAGGTGAGGTGACTGAGGCAGGTAGACAGAGGGATGGAGGGAGACAGAGTGAGGGAGGGAGTGCAACAGGGTAAGGGGGTGACAGGGGGAGGGGGCGACAGAGGGAGGGGGCAACAGAGGGAGAGGGCAACAGAGGGAGTGGGCGACAGTGGGAGTGGGAGCGAGAGGGAGACAGGGATGGAGCCAGGTTGTTTGTGCGTGCTTGCTCGCTACACTGCCTTACTGTGCCACAAAATGTTGCTTCTCTGGAATGCCGGGCCCCGGGGGAAGCAGCGTCGCAGACTAGTCTTCCCCCGGGGTCTTTTGCGCAGGGGATAGGCCAGGTAGGGGAAGGGGAGGAGTCAGGGGGTGGGTATTTAGGCGCGGGGGAGGAAGGGAACTTCCTCTTTCTGCGCCTGGCACCATCGGGAGGGAGATCAAAAGGAGGTTAGTTTAGGGCTAGTTTTTCTTGGAGTTACCGTAGTGTCAGGTTTGGGTAGGAGTTCGTCCGGAGCTGTTTCACGGCAGCTGGGTTTTTTTTGTACAAGCCTGTAGCATGGTTTTTGGCGAGATGTCGGGGGTATCCGCGGAACAGGTCTGGGAGGCCTTGCTGTTGCTCGCGAGGGCCGGTCGGGAAGACCTTATCCAGCCGGGGGTTTTGGTCCAGGCCTGGGTGGGGGCCACCAGGGGCACGCGCGCTGCCTCGGCCGGGGTTACAGCCGCGGTGGTGGCCTGCCAGGATGATGAGCAGGACGCTGCGGGCCCGGATTGACGAACGGAGGGGCGGCGGAGTGCCCAAGGACCCGGCGCGAGGCGGGAAACGCAGGAGCCTGCCCCCGCGGGCCTTCCCTCTGTTCGAGTTTTTGCCTGGGGCCTCGGGGCGGCCGTGAGGGCCGCGCCCCCGCGCTTCCGCCCCAAGGGCCTCTGCTGGTGCCGGCCGGCGCTACGCAGGGTGAGGGGAAGGCGGACAGCCTTTCTGGGCCTGCCCTGGAGCAGGCGGGAACACCGGGTGGGGGGGGCCCCTGGGTTTTCCGGGCGGCCGGCTCTCAATGATCCTGGGGAGGATGTGCTTGGGGACGCCTTGCGAGAGTCTGAAGGGCTGGAAGAGGAGGCCCACATTGACCTATCCACCGGCTCTAGGGCTGGCACGCCGGCCATGGCGAGGCAGGTGGCGGTGGGGGACCTGGGGGGCCGGAGTGGGACCCGCACTCTGGTTCCCATTGGCGGGCCTGGTTGGGTTCCTGGTTTTCCGCAGGTGGGTTTCTTCCCCCAGGGGGCTGAATTTTTTGGCTACTGCCCCCACCCTCCCCCTCAGATCTAGGGTGCCGCTTCCTGGGAGGACAGGGCCCGGGGAGAGAGGATCTTGGAGCAGATTCAGGAGGTCAGGTGGGCCGAGGAGACACGGGCCAGGGTGGGGGCCGTGTGGGGCCATGAGGTTGAGGGCCCTCCCACCCGACCTCTGAGGAGGAAAGGGAAGCGGAGAGGGAGGAGGAGTCTAGGAGGGTCAGGGCCAGGAAGGCAGTGCAGGTCCACCCCCCCAGGGGGGGTATGGCAGGTGTAGGGACGTCCAGGACGGCTTTGAGGCCCGATGGTGCTGGGGCCCGCTCAGGTTTGAGCGACCTGAGGGGTGGGCGGGGATCCAAGCCGGCGGCTGTCGGCAGAGCCCGGGGGTGCCTGGCGGGGCGCAAGACGGCTCCAAGACGCAGGACGGAAGCAGTAGGGCAGTCCGCGGCGGCTGTCCCTCCACCAAGGGCTCGGGCACCTGCAATGCGTGGCGGATCTGGAGTGTGTTGGCGGGGAGGTGTGCAGAAAGGTGTGAAACGTGCAGTGAAGGAGGTGGACAATGTGGGTGTGGATCTGGAACCGGTGCTTGAGTTGGATTATGGTGCCAAGAGTGATGAGCTGGAAGACGAGGAGGTGCGGGATGACTTGGAAGGCGTAGGCGGCGCAGCGGACCATGGCGACCTTGGTGTGTTACAGGTCAAAACGGCGACGAAGACAAAGGCCGGATCGGCGGCAGTCCAGGTGACGGAGTCCAGAGGACGGCCCCGGGAGCGGACCTTGGCACTCACAGGTGAGGGTGCCTGGTTGGCAGCTTGGGAGGACGCCCCGCGGGGGGGGGAAGGTCGGAAGAGGACTTGCAGGTCGGTGGGTGTGGGGGACGGTTCAGTGCGGGAGGCGGTGAGGCCATCGGGCGATCCACCCGGGGATGGTAAGGAGGTGGATGGTAAGTCGTGACTTTGGGAGTGCAGACGGACAAAGGGGATGGTAAGGATGAGAAGGGGGTGAAGGTGCCTAAGAAGCTCCCATATATGGGGCTGGCGATGCCTCTGGGGTCGCATCTCTCGGAGAAACTCAAGGAGCGGATCTGGAAACATGAGTTTGTCGATGTCTTTAAGTTGCTCCATAGGGAGGTACAGGCTATGGAGGGGTCTAAAGAGGAGGAGTGGGAGCTGACGAGGTGCCCTAGGGTGCCGGTGACGATGGAGAATTGGACGTCAGCTTTCTTGATCTATGCCAGCGTTTATTGCCAGAGGTATTTGGACAGGGCGATTGCACTTTTTAAGTACATGGATATCATTCGCAAGGCACAGATGCAGTTCGGAGGTTTTGCTTGGTTAAGCTATGATGAGGAGTTTCGAGCAAGGGTTAGCGCGAATGCCGAGATGTGTTGGGGGGAGGTGGATCAAGAGCTTTGGATGCAGTGGATGGCGTTGTCGCACTCCACGGCGTCCACTCACACGGCCAGCGGCCTACCGGTGGTGTGTCGGTCTTTTCCGCCACGTCCCGCCCAAGGCGGGGCGGGGGGTGGAACAGTGCCCAGCACCATTGTCTCGGGGCAGCAGTCCAAGCAGGGGGGTTATTCCACGGGGGCCTGTTGGAGTTACAATAGGGGGTATTGTTCCAGGTATCCCTGTTAATTCAAGCACGAGTGCTCAAAGTGCGGTGGGAAGCATGCCCTTACGCAGTGCCTCACGCTCGCCACCCCCTCGGAGCAATGGCAGAACGACAGGGGGCGGGGCCAACCTGGACCGAAGGGTGCCTACACCGGTTAGGGTGGAGGCGATGGCCCCGTGGCTCTCGTGCTACCCGGATCAGGAGGCTGCGGCGCGGCTCTTCTGGGGTTTCACTGAGGGCTTTAGGGTGGCCTACCAGGGTCCCAGGGAGCGCCGTTGGGCCGAGAATTTGAGATCTGCCAATGAATTGCCGGGGGTAGTGTCTGCTAAGTTGAGGAAGGAGGTTGAGGAAGGAAGGGAGGAACTCAGACAAGACGGAGGTCCTCATCCTAGGCTCTTCGCCCTCCGCCTGGGACGACTCCTGGTGGCCTCCCGCCCTGGGCACCACACCCAAACCGACAGACCACGCACGCAACCTGGGCTTCATCCTGGACTCCTCCCTCTCCATGACCAGGCAAGTCAACACCGTCTCCTCGGCGTGCTTCAACATCCTACGCATGCTACGGAAGATCTTCTGGTGGATCCCCACCGAGACCAGGAAGACCGTCACCCAGGCCCTCGTCACCAGTCGACTGGACTACGGCAACGCCCTCTACGCCGGTACCACCGCCAAGCTCCAGAAGAGACTCCAGCGGATCCAGAACGCCTCAGCCAGACTCATCCTCGACATCCCACGAACCAGCCACATCTCCGGACATCTGAGAGACCTGCATTGGCTCCCCGTCAACAAAAGAATCACCTTCCGCCTCCTCACCCACGCACACAAAGCCCTACACGACCAAGGCCCGAGCTACCTCAACAACCGAATCAACTTCTACGCTCCCAAACGCCACCTCCGATCAGCCAACCACGCCCTCGCCGCCATCCCCCGCATCCGAAGAGCGACAACAGGAGGAAGGTCCTTCTCCTACCTGGCCGCCAAGACCTGGAACTCCCTCCCGACCGACCTGCGCCTGACCCAAGACCACCTCTCCTTCAGGAAGAAGCTGAAGACCTGGCTGTTCGAGCAGTAACGGCACCCCCCTCCCCCAGTGCCTTGAGACCCTACGGGTAAGTAGTGCGCTCTATAAATGTCTTTGATTGATTGATTGAAGGGTGGCTGGGCCGTTTACTGACTGGCCGTTGTGGGACCTGATCATTTCCCCGTTGGGGGTGGTGCCGAAGAAGGAGGAAGGGGAGTTCAGGATGATTCACCATCTGTCCTGGCCGGAGGGCCATTCGGTGAATGACTTTATTGCAGTGGAAGATTCGAGAGTGCTCTACGCGTCGGTGGACGATGCGATCCGCCTGGTGAGGGTGTGTGGGACGGGAGCGGAATTGGCGAAGTGTGACATCAAGTCTGCTTTCCGTTTACTGCCTATTCACCCGGCGGATTTTTAGCTCTTGGGCATGCAGTTTGGGGGGGCCATCTACGTGGACTAGGTTTGGCCCATGGGGTGCGCCATCTCCTGCGCTCTGTTTGAGCTTTTCAGCTATTTTCTGCAGTGGGTCTTGGTGCGGGTCAGTGGGTGTCGTGAAGTCACTCACTACTTGGATGATTTCCTCTTCCTGGGACGGGCGGAGACCGGGGATTGCGGCAGGGCCCTGTCGCGGTTCCAGGAGATGTCCTCGCATTTTGGGGTGCCTCTGGCGCCCGAGAAGACGGCTGGTCCCAGCTGTTGCCTCACCTTCCTGGGTATAGAACTGGATTCGGTGCTTTGGTTGGCGCTCCTTCCTGCGGCCAAAGTGAGGGAGATTCTGGCATGTTTGGAGTGGGCTGTGGGGGAACGGCGGATTCCTTTGAGGACAGTGCAGAAGCTTCTGGGTTTCCTGAACTTTGCGTGTAGGGTGGTGCGGGCAGGGCGGACGTTCTGCAGGCGGCTCGGCATGGCCATGTCGGGGGCGGTGCTTCCACATCACAGGTTCAGGATCTCCATGGGTGTGAGGACGGACTTGAGGACATGGGTTACCTTCTTGCAGGACTTCAAAGGTGTGTCTTAGGACTTTGACGAGGAAAGGGCGGTCTGGCAATGCCAAATTTACTCTGATCTCTGGGTCAGTGGGGTTTGGTGTCTTGTGGGATGGCAGGTGGTGTGCGGAGAGCTGGGCGGCCTCCTGGATCAAACAGGGCAGGAGCATTGCCTTCTTGGAATTCTTCCCTTTGCTGGTGGCACTGGTGGTGTGGGGGGAGGAATTTCGAAATAGGTCAGTGCTCTTCCACGTCGACATTATGACGGTGGTGGAGCTGGTGAATCATCAGAGGGCAAGGGACCTGAGGGTGCTGCGACTGTTGTGGAGGTTCATGTTGGCGTGTCTGCAGTTGAATGTGGTGTTTCGGGCTAAGCATGTCCCTGGGGCAAATAATGACATTGCGGATGCTTTGTCTCGTTCGCAGTGGCAGCGGTTTCGACACCTGGCACCGGGAGCGGATACGTGAAAGACCGAGCTGCCGGCCGGCATCTGGGCCTTGGGGGAGTGAGGATGATTGGGCTGGTGGAAGGATCACTGGCTGCGACCACAAGGAGGACTTATCGTTTAGCATGGTCTGAATTTAGCGCTTTCATGGGCTGGACGGTGGATGGGGTAGTGAGTGGGGAGTCAACTGTGGTACAGGGGCTGAGGAGTTACGTGTTGGCTTGCATGGATCGGGGTTTGACTGCGGCTACGATATCTGGAAAGTTGGCAGGGATATCGTTCTATCCAACTAAGGATGTGATTCTGGCCAGAATGTTGCGGCGTTGGGGCAGGGAACGTGGGGTTTGGGGGGGTAGGCTGAGAGAGGCGGTGACGTTTGAGTTGTTGGTCAGGCTGGTGGGGGTGTTGCCGGAATGCTATTATGACCTGGGTGAGGTGGGTCTTTTCCGCTTGTGCATGGTGTGGATGTTTTTCGGGGCGTTCCTGGTGTCTGAGCTTTTGGGTACGAGAAGTGGGGCTGGGAGGTTGTTTGAGGAGGTTCGTGTGGATGAGGGGCGCTTGGGTATTTGGCTGCGATGCTCCAAGACGGATCAATTGGGCAGAGGCAAGTGGGTGTGGTTGAACGAGTCTGGCGTGGCGGTTTGCCCAGTGTTGGAATTGCGAACTTTCCTGGGGACAGGGGGGGTGCGTTGTGGGGAGATTTTTAGTCACGCATCTGGCACGAGAGTGACGGCGGGCCAGTTGTTGGCCGTGTTGCGTAAGGCATTGAGGCGTTTGGGCATGGATGAGGCTGGTTTTGGGACTCACTCTTTCCGGATTGGGGCTGCGACTGCGGCGGCCAGGTTGGGTTGGTCCTGGGATAGGATTAGGAGGATTGGGCGATGGAAGTCGCGCTGTTGTGAGAGGTATGTGAGGAAGTAGGATGGTCCCAGGCAGGATGTTGGTTGTTTCGTACTGTTTTTCTTGTTCTAACATCTTTTTCTTCGTAGGTTGCGTGGGTGGACCGGGCGGTAGGACGGTGACTTGGATTGTTGGGCACTCCTTCGTGCATTGGGCATCCAAATATGCGGAGCAGCATGTTTACGGCCGTAACCTGGGACTGAAATGACACTTGCACGAGGTACAATGGTGGGGCAGAAGTGGAATGCGATGGGGGGCACTTCTGCCCTGGCTCGCAAAAATGGTCCCACAGAGGGGATGGCCGGATTTGTTGATCATTCTTCTGTGGGAGAACGACCTGGTGCAACTGTCTGCATTGGCATTGTTACAACTCATGCAGCGGGACCTGGAGGTTTGGAAATCGAGGCTTGCGGGGACCTGCATTGCCTGGACGGAGTTGGTCCCCAGAATAGTGTGGAGACGGGCTGTGAAGCATTGAGCCATAGAGAAGGCTCGGAGGAAGCTCAATAGGGCTATGAGACTCTACTGTGCGGACAAGGACATTAAGGTTATTGCACATGGCGGGATACGACTGGAGGAGCCGTTAGTTTTCAGGGATGACGGGGTGCACTTGTCCCAGCTGGGCAATGCGTACTACATGATGGAGATGAGAGATGTGGTGATCAAGTTGTGGAATGAGGCTATCTGGGGTCGCAGGGAGTGAATGGTGTGTGTGTGGTGGATGGGCAGCCCTGAGGGGGGGGGGGGCAGTGAACCGCCCTACAGGGGGTTCACTGGTTGGCAGGATTTTAAGGGACAAGGGGGTCAAGAGCGGGCACACCCATCCCTTGGGGGGGGAGTTCGTAGGGCGGATAGAAGCGTGAATGGCACGACGCAAGGAGTGGGGCTGGATGACGAGTGATTGAGGGGCAAGAATAAAGCGTGGTTGGAGCCTCTAGGGCTTGGTGATGAAGCGGGATGAGTGAAACAAATGAGGGGGCAGTGTGAGTGGGGGTTTGTTGTTATTATTATGTTGATGTTACTGTTATGTACAGATTTGCAGTTCTGGTCTAATGAAATGGCCTTTTATGCTGACACTGCGTGGTCTGTTTATTGCGCGAGGTGTATCCACCACATGAAATTGTTTGGCAACTGTAGTATACTATCTTGTGTGATATTTCCCTATCCCTGTGCATTGGGCATGGTGCTTGGGTGTGTCCCTGGGACATATGGGATGGGAGTAGCCTCCTACCCTCCACCTTCCACCCTTTGTGCCTCCCCCTTGCATCAATCCCCATGTTGTTTAGTCATGCTGGGACTCATGGCCACCCACCCCATGCTGCTGGGCACTGTTGTAAGTCCACCCCTGTAACATGTTTTGCTTGTACACTCACCAGACTCAACGGCTTCTTCTATTCCGTGTACTCCCACCGGTGCCAGCAGCTCCATGACTTTCTGCTCCCAGGGATGGTATACAGCAGGTCTGTGGGGACCACCACCTCCAGTGTGGTGTGCAGCGGCGTAGTCCTGGTCCATCTTCCTCCTGACAATCCTCCGCAGATCGTACCACCTGTTCTGGCAATCCGCCCTGGTGCGCCTGATGGGTGCAACAGCATTGACCCGGTCTACGATCCTCGCCCACAGGCGAGTTTTTTCTGCCATGCTGGTCTGTCTGACCAATGTGCCAAACAGCTGTGGCTCGACTCTGATGATTTCATCGGTAAGGATCTCCATCTCCGGGTTAGTGAACTTTGGATTCTTGGGTGTGCCCATGGTGTGGGGTGTATGTGATTGAGGGGGTGATGGTGTGTATGGATGAGGGTGTGTGGTTCTGATTGTGAAGGGGGTGGTGTGGGTGTAGATGTGATAGGGTGTATGTGTGAAGGTATGTTGCTGCAATTGTTGGTGTGCTCTCAGTTTCTTTGCTATAATGGGTATGTTGCAAAGGATGATGGGTTGTATGTGTGGACCCTTTTATAGGTGAAGATGTGGGTGTGGCTTATTTTGAATTGGTTGGGTGTGTCATATATGGGGTAGGTGTCAGTGTTGACCTCAGTTTAGCTGTGACCAGTTCATTCTTACTCAATGGTGTGTACACAGGAGACATGTTTGGTGTTGTTGTGGTGTTTTGAGTTTTGGCGTTGTGTGCGTGCGGTACTTGGCCGTGCGATCGAGTTGTACGGGCCGTTGGCGGGTGGGGGGCTTGCGTACGCTTGTTGGGGGGTGTGCGTGCGGTACTTGGCCGTGCGATCGAGTTGTACGGGCCGTTGGCGGGTCGGGGGGGGCTCGCGTACGCTTGTTGGGGGGGTGTGCGTGCGGTACTTGGGTGTGCGATCGAGTTGTACGGGCCGTTGGCAGGTCGGGGGGCTCGTGTATGCTTGTTGGGGGGGTGTGCGTGCAGTACTTGGGCGTGCGATTGAGTTGTACGGGCCGTTGGCGGGTGGGGGCTTGGGTACACTTGTTGGGGGGGTGTGCGTGCGGTACTTGGGTGTGCAATCGAGTTGTACGGGCCGTTGGCGGGTCGGGGCTCGCGTATGCTTGTTGGGGGGGTGTGCGTGCGGTACTTGGGCGTGCGATCGAGTTGTATCGGCCGTTGGCGGGTGGGGGGCTCGGGTACGCTTGTTGGGGGGGTGTGCGTGCGGTACTTGTGCATGCGAGCGAGTTGCTTGGGGTGGTGCGTGCCGTACATGTGCCTGCGATCAAGTTGTACGGGCCGTTGGCGGGGGGAGGGCTCGCGTACGCTTGTTGGGGGGTGTGCGTGCGGTACTTGGGCGTGCGATCGAGTTGTACGGGCCGTTGGTGGGTCGGGGGCTCGCGTACGCTTGTTGGGGGGGTGTGCGTGCGGTACTTGGGCGTGCGATCGAGTTGTACGGGCCGTTGGCGGGTGGGGGGCTTGGGTACGCTTGTTGGGGGGGGGTGTGCGTGCGGTACTTGGGCGTGCGATTGAGTTGTACGGGCCGTTGGCGGGTGGGGGGCTCGGGTACGCTTGTTGGGGGGGGTGTGCGTGCGGTACTTGTGCGTATGAGCGAGTTGCTTGGGGTGGTGCGTGCGGTACATGTGCGTGCGATCAAGTTGTACGGGCCGTTGGCAGGGGGAGGGCTCGCGTACGCTTGTTAGGGGGGGTGTGCATGCAGTACTTGGGCGTGCGATCGAGTTGTACGGGCCGTTGGCGGGTGGGGGGCTCG
Source organism: Lissotriton vulgaris (assembly GCF_964263255.1). Taxonomy (NCBI): domain Eukaryota; kingdom Metazoa; phylum Chordata; class Amphibia; order Caudata; family Salamandridae; genus Lissotriton; species Lissotriton vulgaris. The sequence continues at coordinate 27,668 of NW_028248083.1, read as the reverse complement.
CGTACGCTTGTTGGGGGGGTGTGCGTGCGGTACTTGGGCGTGCGATCAAGTTGTACGGGCCGTTGGCGGGTCGGGGGCTCGCGTACGCTTGTTGGGGGGGTGTGCGTGCAGTACTTGGCCGTGCGATCGAGTTGTACGGGCCGTTGGCGGGTCGGGGGCTCGCGTACGCTTGTTGGGGGGGTGCGTGCGGTACTTGGGCGTGCGATCGAGTTGTATGGGCCGTTGGCGGGTGGGGGGCTTGGGTACGCTTGTTGGGGGGTGTGCGTGCGGTACTTGGGCGTGCGATCCAGTACGGGCCGTTGCGGGGGGGGGTCGCGTAGGCTTGTGCGAGGTGTACATGTGTGGTATGTATTGATTGCGCTTGCTGTGAGGCATGGGATCCCGTACGAATCCATCTTCATGCGCGACTAATTTGGCCCGTACGAATCGCGTACAGGGTTCCCCAACTGGATCGTACTTGTGTGGTTGTACGGCAGGTTTACAAATCGTATGGTTTGATTTCCGATGCAGAGTCGTACGGGGCTTCGACTGTTGTTCGTACGGATGGCTGATATTCGTACGGGAATAGGCGCAAAAGGATCGTACTACGCAGGTCGGATGGTTTTTTTCAATTCGTACGGATTCGGCTATGAATACGGATCGTACGGGGGATTTTATTTACCGGATCGGAATCGAGCCCGTATGGTTATTGATCTTGTATATACTGTACACATATAGGGACCACTGTTTTGTAGCATATGATAATGCCCAAGGTCCCTATAGTATACCTTCCGGGCTTCCCTTGTTTTGTCTAAAAAAAATAAAAAAAGGTCCTGCAACACGTGATCTCCCTGAAGCAGCTCCCTGAGCATTCACTCCGGAGCACCTACTGACCCTTGCCCGCCGCACATCTTCCACAGGGCCGCCTTTGCACCAGTAAACATCCAGCTAGCACATTCCATAGAAACTACCAACATCCTTGACACCTCTCAATTCGGATTCCGCAGCAACCACAGCACCAAGTCTGCTCTTATTGCCACCACTGATGACATCTGCGCCCTTCTCGACCAAAGCCACATGGCGTCCCCTCATCCTCTTGGACCTATGGGCAGCTTTCAACACCGTCTCCTACTGCACTCTAGCCACCAGGCACCACAATGCCCCCATCTGAGGAATAACCATATACTGGATATGATCTTTCATCTTGGCTCCACCCCCTCCGCATGGGACAACACCTGGTGGCCCCCTGCCCTCCGAATCCCACCCACCCCAATGGACCACGCACGTAACCTCGGCATCATAATCGCCTCTTCACTGACCATGAACTACCAGATAATGCTGTGTTCTTCACATGCTTTTACACCCTGTGCGTCCTCCACAAGACCTTCAAATAGATCCCCCCCAAATGTGGCCTCTGGCTGATCACAACGATTGTTTTTGTATTTTATTTTTTATTTATTTTTACAGATTTTTTTATAGCGTGAACTTGACCCGAAGGTATCAGGCATCAGAGCACTTTACATAGAACCAGTTGCGTTGCATGAGGACAAATTAATTTTTGTTAGGCACGGGGAGATTAAGTGATTTGTCAGAATCACAGGATGTTCAGCGTCATTGCCGAGACTTGAAGCCGGTTCCCCAGATTCGAGGTCGACCGCCCTAGCCGTTAGGCCAACACCTCTCCCCATTGTGGATGACTTCTGGTAGTTGGCCAATCAGTGTGCGCTTCTCAGCAAAGACCGAGCACATTGACTGCAACGAAGCAGTGGGAGCATTAGTATTTTAGTCTCAGCAGACTGTAGGACACACTTGAGATTAGATTTTCGTGGAAGGCTTGATGCGGTTCTTGACCAAAACTATTTTGGGAGAGAGGGAGATCCCTCCACTCAAGGGTCACTCCAGCATTTGCTCCCTGGTAGTCTCTTGCTCTCTCTGGCCTTTCCCATGCTCGGAACATGCTAGGTTTCTCCTCCTGCAGTGCCAGGCACACTCAATCCACTAATTAGCAAAGAGGCAGAGCTCTAGGTTCTAGACAGACCCTCGAATACTCTAGGAGTAAGTGCACCTTTCTGGTGGTGTCCCCTCATCTACCGGAGACTTGCACTCATACAGAAAGTTCTTTGAGGACTCTGCAGAGCACTCCTTTCCAAGTTTTTTATTGGCCATGATAAACTTGGAACAGGAAAAAAATAGGGTGACTTGGGTCTCACTTTTGTGCACATGTTCTCGACAGGGGTTGTGGATCCACTGTGCGCGGTTTTCATAATCGGTTTGGTTGGGTTCTCCTTTAGCTGTGTTGCTCAGACACAGCCCTTGTGCAAGGATGTGGTTTTCACAGCAGGTGGCAAAGATGCTCTCTCCATGCAGGAGTATCCAATACAAAGGCGCAATGAAGCATGAGGTCTCTACTCCCGCTGCCACCCATCTCCAAGGGGAGCTCTGTCTCCATCCTCCTCACCTCAGGTTCTCAGCCTCCGCACTCCAGTCAAAGATGCAGTCTGTAGCCTACTGTCTGGGGAAACTGCACCACCATCCATAGTGTGCCACGGTAAGCCAGGGGTCGTCCAAAACGAACCCCAATGGTCCCAGTCCTCAGAAGCCCACTATAAGCAGAGTCCCTCTACCATACATGTGTCACACACTCACTCCATGTGCACAACACACAGCCAGACACACAGACACACACACACGCTCTTTCTCTCTCTCACACACACACTCTCTCTATCACACACATACACACACACTCTCACGCACACACAAACACACACACCCATGTACGCCCACACACATGTATATACACGATGTACATGTGCGTACAAACACACAGATGCACGTACGCACACACACAGACCTCGTAGCATGAATGGATATGTTATTAACCTTTCATTATATGAACCTTTCTTTCAGAGGTTCAAATCCCAGCCGGTCCACTCAGCCTTTCATCCACCTGAGGGCGATAAAATTAGTACCATGGAGTTGGGTAACAATAAACATCTGTTATTCAGCGCAAAGATATCCTTTGCAAATACACATTATGTTATGTTAGGTAGTGAGTCCTCCTAGACTCTGAACTCTAATCAGCTTACTCTAGACCCCAGCACATGTGGCCCAACTTCAAAGGACCACCCCAAGCACTGGTGGCAGAGGCGGTTCCTCCATGTGGGCGTTTGGGCGCCGCCCCCCTGCTTTCTCGCTGTGGGAGAAGGCAGAAATAAATGGTAGTTATTGCAGTAATAACTACCATTTGTTTCTACCTTCTTGCACGGCGAGAAAGCAGAACTTCCGGCTTTAGAGTGGGCGAGATCAGAGGGGAGTGGCTTGGGGGAGTGGCTTGCCCACTGTTGTTAATACGGACTGTTTGGGCAGCCTGAGGCCGTCCAAACAGACAGTATTAACAACTGTGGGCAAGCCACTCCCCCAAGCCACTCCCCCCTGCCCTCGAGTAACTATCCCTGTTCGAGAGAAAATGACGTATGGGAGGCAGCCGGCCGCACCAATCAAGAATGCTGATGACGTGTTGCTGCAGCCTTGAACCAGGACGGCGGGTTTGGAGGCAAAATGAATATGGTTTTCACTCGAGCACATGATGAAAAGAAGCTTGGATTTCCAGTTTTCCACAGTATCGCTCTATTAGGGAAGGTAAGGTGCAAGAAATGATGTCCTAAGTGAAGTAATTGGTAAAAAAACGCTGTGAATGTGTTTTGCCGGAATTGCCGCTCAAAGCAATGCCTGTGCTGCCTGTTACCGATACCTCTGCTGTAAACAATAAATTTCGCTGCTTGTGCCGCATGCCCATAGCTACGTTTTAAAACTCGTGCCTTAAAGTCTGGGAACCTCTGGTTTCGCTTCAGGTCTCACTGCCTTCCACTGAGAATGTGTGGCTTGGTTGCCATGGAGACATCTTATTGATCCGCGGACAGGCGTACATGGGCAGGCAAGTCAAGTGTGAGGAATAATGGGGGCTGGTCAGCCCTATGAAATGAACAGGGGGTCACAGGTCGGAAATAAGCTCCTAGACAACACTGAGGCAAAGAGAAAGAAACAGTCCGTTTCATTTTGTTTCTTTCTGGATTTCGCTTTTTTGTACTCTGTGTCATTGTCGTCTTTCTCTGCAGGCTGAAAGAAACTTGTTAGTTACTTCGGTGCTTGTCCTGACGCAGCTGTCAGCCACCCTGCTCTCAGCAGTCCAGGGACACACAACAAAGAGCCGGGCACATTAATTATTTATCCCTTCTTGTGTAGTGTGGATGAAGGGAAATTAGCGGCGTGTAAACCTTGGTGCAGGTTAAAGGTTAAAGACGAAGCCACAGATTTGTTTTTGGGAACTAAGAGGATTTTTTATATTACATTGGCAACCGATGGAAGTCTGTACTGAAACGTCCCGATGGAAGTGTGTACTGAAAAAAGTAAATTTTCATGAATAAAATAATTAGTTTGCAAGGGTGACCTGGATCGGGCAGTAGTTCATGTCACATTCATAAGATGACAGCATGACATAACTACACTTTCATAATCGGTTTATTAACATTCTTAATCTCTAAAATGTAGTTGAAAATGCTCCATTTGCTCCCTCTTTTTTCAAAATGTTATCAAGGGGGGAACCCACGAACTGCACTTATGATGGTCTGGCTTGCTCTCTACGCTTGCCCGCCACTGGACATTGATCCAGACCAGACCTTTTACGCCCTCCCACTTTCAAATGTCACCAGCCGCCACTGACTGGTGGGTATCCATGGATAGTACAAGAACAAGTCACAAGCCTGAGGCTTTATTCCCAAGAACCCATCAGCCACTAAGTGCCAGAGGCGGGTAGTCCAGACAGTTCTAAAGACAAGCAATACCCCTTGAGGTAGGTACTAGTTTTTGCAGTGGCGGTTGGTGACATCAAAATACAGTGGGGCGTTGCTCTACATACATTAAAACACGCATACATTAAACAATTACAATAAAACACATTCAAATAAACATTTATAGAGAAATAATAAAAGTTAGTTACCTTATTCTGCAGCCCGTACTTCATGCTGAGTCCCTGACCCAGACGCCTGGGAGCACTAGGTGACGTCAAACAGCAGCATGAGTGAAGCATCTGGATTGGATGGAGCAGGCTGCCACCACGCTCCATTCTATTCTATTCTATTCTGGGTTTGGTAAAGCGCAACAGCTACCCAAGCAATGGGGCGTCCCGGCGCTGAGAGACAAAACACACACCCTACCAGATGGGGGAGAGGGGGGGATTTGAGAATACACTAGGGGGCAGGGAAAAGGAGGGTCTTGATAGCCTTCCGGAAGACAGAGAGGCATTCTATGGAACGAATGTAGAGAGGAAGATCGTTCCATAGTTTGGGAACCTTGAAGGAGCGGCCTCCAGTACGACAGAGCTTTATTCTGGGTACTTTCAGAAGAAGTTGGTTGGAGGAGCGTAGCTCACGACTAGGGACATAAGGGCAGGCCAGGTTTCATAGCAGAGGGGGGTTTCCCTGTTTGACAATTTTAAAGATCGTAATGAGAGCTTTAAATTTAACTCTGTGTTCCACGGGCAGCCAATGGAGTTTGCGGATGGTGGCTCTGGCTGAGCATCTGCGGGGAAGACCGACCAGCGTTCTAGCCGCCGCATTCTGGACTCGTTGGAACCTAGCAGTTTCTGCTTTGTTTGCGCCTAGGAGGAGGACGTTCTCATAGTCCAGGCGTGATAAGATGGTTGCCTGGACAATCAGCTGGCGAACCTTTGAGTCAAAAAAGCCGAGTATAGGCCTGAGATTTCTTAGAAGACCTATACAGGTGGCTGCCACCTTTTTGGTGTGTGTCTGGAAGCTGAGATTGGCATCCATCTAAACTCCCAGGTTTTTTACACTGTTTTTTGGGAGTGGGGTGGTACCAAGGGATGACGGCCACCAGTGCTCGTTCCATAGGCTGGTGTTTCTGCCAAGGAGGAGCACCTCGGTTTTTCCGGCATTCAGTTGGAGATAGTTGTCCGTCATCCATTGTGCCACTGCTGCCAGGCCCTCTCTGAACTTGGATGCCGCGATGGAAGGGCTTTCAGTGAGGGTGACGACCAGCTGGGTGTCATCGGCGTACGATACCAGCGTGAGCCCCCACTCTTTGGCCACTTCCGCAAGAGGCTGGACATATAGGTTGAAGAGGGAGGGGCTCAGCGCTGAACCCTGTGGAACTCCCTGTGTATCGGATGAGGTTTTGAGAGAAAAGGGGGGGCTGATACCCTGAAGGATCTGTCCTTAAGAAAGGAGTGGAACCAGGTTAGAGCGAGGCCAGACACACCGGCCATCTCCAGACGTTTCAGAAGAATGTCATGAGATACCGTATCAAAGGCTGCGCTGAGATCTAACAGAATCAGCGCAGCACTTTGACCGGAGTCTAAAATCGTCCGGAGATATTCGGTGGTGGCCAATAGGGCAGATTCGGTGCTATGGCCCTGTCTGAAGCCATTTTGGGATGGGTCCAGAATTCCATTTAGGTCCACATGTTTGGAGAGAATGCCGTTGACGTGGGCTTCTGCTATTTTAGATATCCAGGGGAGGAGGGATATTGGTCGGAAGTTTTCTGGCTTCGAAGGGTCCAGGGTGGGTTTTTTGATTATGGGTGATACCCAAGCTTGCTTCCAGGCTATGGGTACAGTAGCAGAAGTGAAAGAAAGATTGAGGATGTCGATCATGGGGGGTAGGAAGAAATCAAGCGAATCCAGAAAGTGAGACGGGCTCATAGGGTCCGCCAGGGAGCCAGATTTCACTTTCTTGCAAAGTTTAATCAGGTCGATAGTCGTGATGACAGGGATTTGGGTAAGAGGGGTGATGGTGGAGGTTGGGTTCTTGGGTTCCCCAGAGTGAGGAGAGTTCTGCGGAAAAGTTCTGTGGATGTTCTGGACTTTCTCTACAAAGTATGCGGCCAGCTGCTCGCATTGTTCATTGGATGCAATTTTGGGAGAGGGTGACCTGGGATTTTGTAGTTCGTTGACAAGTTTGAAGATCATTTTAGATGGGTTCGGGTTGGAACTGATTTTGTCAGCATAGAAAGCTGCGCGGGCAGTGCTGATGGCTTTGTGATAAATTTTAAGCTTAGATAGGTAGTTAGCCTTATCCTGACCGTCAAAGTTTTTTCTCCATTGACGCTCGGCTCTTTTGCAGTCCTTGCGCAAGGCTTTAAGGGTGTCGTCATACCAGGGATTAGAAGGTGTGGCTCGTCCTTTGGTTAGTTTGGCTGGAATGAGAGTATCAAGCCCATTTGTGATCCAGGTAGTGAAGGAGGTATAGGTCGTATCTATATCCTGATTGGCTTCCCGATGGAATCCTCCTAGGGTTTCATGAAAAATAGGGGTGGAGAGTTTGTGCCATGATCTTTTAAGGCGACGGTTGGATTCAGTTTTATACTGCCGTCCTGGAGCAGGGACAGTTAGCTTGATGAGGTAGTGGTCCGTCCATCCCATAGGGGTGGGGATTTCTGTGACTGCCTCTTGGATGTTGGTGAAAACCGGGTCTAGAGTATGGCCGGCTAAATGGGTGGGAGCGTGAATGAGAGAGTTAAGCTGCAAAGCCGAGAGATCGGTGTGGAGATTAGCAATAGTGTGATCATTAGATAGATCAAAATGCAGGTTGAGATCGCCCAGGATAGTGAAGTTGGCGGATTTGGTAATGAGCGCCGTAGACGTCTCGAGGAGGGCGTCAATGAACCTGGAAGCAGGGCCAGGTGGGCGGTAGATATATAGACCCGACATTGTGAATTGAGGGCTAGTGCTAATTTTAAATTGGGCGCATTCACAGTCAGGGAGAGTTTCTTTAGTAAAAGAGCAGGTGAAATTCTTCTTATAAATTACTGCGATGCCACCGCCTCGAGTTTCGCGGTTTATGGTGGCCAGGTGGTACTCATCTGGGAGCGTAAGGTTGGGGATGGTAGATGCGCCATCTCGTAACCATGTTTCGCAGAGGAAGAGGATGTCTGGGTTTTTATCCAGTATGAGCGAGTTTACCTCTAGATGGTGTTTAGAGAGTGATCTGACATTGAGTTGAAGTATCGTCAGGGTGGTGGTTATGCCACGGTATCCCCGAACGCGGGTTGGGTTGTCGGTAGAAAAATGGCAGAGGTTGCAATGGAGTTGCGAGTGGCCAAGGACACCTGTAGCATCAGGACATCTTTGACTAAGATTCATGGCAAGGAGTTCCTCACGGTCGTACCGTATGAGCATGTGGAGCCCGGTTGGACATGGGGGACTGGCGACTGGAGATGTCGTGGCGATGACGGGCGCAGACGGGCTTGCCTTAGGCGCTCCCGCTGCGCTCGTCCGCTGCGCTTCCGGTGACAGCACATGATGTAGGGGGTAGGGGGGCGTGGCCTTCAGGGGCGTGGCCTAAGTCCTCGCCGAGTTGGCGTTTTTGTCAGAGAAATGCTCGACAACGAGTCAGCGCTAGATCCGCTACTCGCTGTGCTCTTTAGTGAAGGTGAGTGCCCTGGCGCTTGCTAGCGCGTGGTGATGTTAAAATACAAGTAAATTCAAGTGACACAAGCAATTTTTAACAATTCTAAAAGCTCCCGGCTTCCGCCTCAGGAGTGCGCGATAGTCAGACTTAGGCGCTTGCAATCAGCGCTTTAAGTACTGCGACAGGGGGGCGTGGCCTTCAGGGGGCGTGGCCTCAGTCCTCGCCGAGTTGGCGTTTTTGTCAGAGAAATGCTCGACAACGAGTCAGCGCTAGATCCGCTACTCGCTGTGCTCTTTAGTGAAGGTGAGTGCCCTGGCGCTTGCTAGCGCGTGGTGATGTTAAAATACAAGTAAATTCAAGTGACACAAGCAATTTTTAACAATTCTAAAAGCTCCCGGCTTCCGCCTCAGGAGTGCGCGATAGTCAGACTTAGGCGCTTGCAATCAGCGCTTTAAGTACTGCGACAGGAGGGCGTGGCCTTCAGGGGGCGTGGCCTCAGTCCTCGCCGAGTTGGCGTTTTTGTCAGAGAAATGCTCGACAACGAGTCAGCGCTAGATCCGCTACTCGCTGTGCTCTTTAGTGAAGGTGAGTGCCCTGGCGCTTGCTAGCGCGTGGTGATGTTAAAATACAAGTAAATTCAAGTGACACAAGCAATTTTTAACAATTCTAAAAGCTCCCGGCTTCCGCCTCAGGAGTGCGCGATAGTCAGACTTAGGCGCTTGCAATCAGCGCTTTAAGTACTGCGACAGGGGGGCGTGGCCTTCAGGGGGCGTGGCCTCAGTCCTCACCGAGTTGGCGTTTTTGTCAGAGAAATGCTCGACAACGAGTCAGCGCTAGATCCGCTACTCGCTGTGCTCTTTAGTGAAGGTGAGTGCCCTGGCGCTTGCTAGCGCGTGGTGATGTTAAAATACAAGTAAATTCAAGTGACACAAGCAATTTGTAACAATTCTAAAAGCTCCCGGCTTCCGCCTCAGGAGTGCGCGATAGTCAGACCATAGGGCACTGGAGGCCTTTGCCTGCTCTTCAACCCTGGTTGGGGAGTCTTAATTGATCGCATGTCGGGCTGGCCATTGGAGGATAGCCGGTCAAAACAACATGCGCACTGCCAACGAAGGGGTCACTCCTCATTGCTGCCAATCAGCAGCAATGACGCACTACCCCACCCCCACACTCCGCTCAGCAGAGAGTAAAAAAATGAAATGGTAAAATAATCATTTATTTCCATTTTATTTTTCACTCTCTGCAGCAGTGTGGGGGGCCGACACTCCTCCGCCTCTGAAGAGGAACCGCCGCTGAGTTTTTAGAGTTTTTTTTATATATTGCAAACGCGACCCGAAGGTATTGGAGCGTTTTACATAAGCACCATGAACATTACACAAGGACACATTAATTTTCCTGTTTTTAGGCTCGGGGAGATTAAGTGATATGTCCGGAATCGGTATTGCACCGTTACAACGCAACTTTTACAACGGACTTCTATTACAACGCAGCTTTTACAACGCTGGATCCATTACATCGCATGCCTTTACAACGCATGACATTACATAGCAGATGCTATTACAACGCATGCCATTACAACGTAAGTATAGGTAAGTATATAATTTTATTTTTATTTTATTTAATATTATTTAATTAATTTAATTAATATTAAATATACATAAATATATTTATTTATGTTTTTTAATATTATAAATCATATATATTTATTTAAGTAATTTTAAAAATAAGTATGAGTATAGGAGTATATGTTTTGGGGTACTGAGGTATCTGTTTTGGTGTGTTGGGGTATTTTTAGGTTTTAGGGCTGGGTTTGGTTTTTGGGGTACAGGGGTATTTTTAGGTTTTAGGGCTGGGTTTGGTTTTTGGGGTACAGGGGTATTTTTAGGTTTTAGGGCTGGGTTTGGTTTTTGGGGTACAGGGGTATTTTTAGGTTTTAGGGCTTGGTTTTGTGTTTTGGGGTACAGGGGTATTTTTAGGGTTCACTTTTTTTAAAAACACGACTTTAAATAAATTAAATTAATTAAATTAATTAAATTAAATTAAATTAAATTAATTATATTATTTACAATTAATAAATTAATTAAATTACATTAATTAAATTAAATTAAATTAATTTCATTTTTTAAATTAATTAAATTAATTTAATTTAATTATATTATTTACAATTTATAAATTAATTAAATTACATTAATTAAATTAAATTAAATTAATTATTATTTTAAAATTATTAAAATTAAATTAATTATATTACATTTAATTATATTATTTTAATTAAATGTCATTAATTAAATTTAATTAAATAAATTAAATTAATCTTAGGACTTATGCGATAAAGTCTCTCTATTCTTTGAGGACAAAATAAATACTATCTACGAAAGAATAGTAGCAGCTAATAATGTCATGAATAAGACTAACAAATGCCCTCCTCAGATCCCTGCAATATATAATAAACCTCCTCTGATATCCTTTCCTCCGATTGACAATACAGAGCTCCTCTCCCTCTGCAGTCATATTAAATCAGGGTCCCCCAATGACCTAATTCCTGCCAAAATGGTTGGCCCTATGATCTCTCTTCTGGGACCCCACATACTGGAAGTGATTAATACCTCCCTTATGAAAGGCCAGGTCCCAGCAGACTGGAAAAAGGCAGTGGTGAACCCGATAAGAAAAAAAGCATCATCCCCATGGACAGACCTCTCCAACTTACGACCTATCTCTCTCCTACCCTACTTAGGCAAGATCGCGGAGAGGCACGTGAACACCCATCTTTCCCAACATCTTGAAGCGACGGAAGGCCTGGACTATTCACAATCTGGGTTCAGGCCAAACCACAGCACAGAATCAGCCCTTCAAACAGTGACCAATAACATCAAGATGGCACTGGATGACGGCAGCTCTATGATTCTGGTGCTGTTGGATCTTTCCGCCGCTTTTGATACGGTGTCTCACATGGTGCTTCTCAACCGCCTAAGGGAGGTAGGCGTGGAAGGAGGGGCTCTGGCGTGGATGGAGAGCTTTCTGTCTGGTCGATTCCAAGAAGTTAGGCTGGGCTCCCATAAATCCATTCACAGGGAGCTCAACAAGGGAGTGCCACAAGGCTCTTGTTTAAGCCCCACACTTTTCAACGTGTATGTGGCCCCCCTAGCCAACTTAGCAACATCTTTCGGGTTCACCCCAGTGTCGTACGCTGACGACACCCAACTCCTTTTTCCCTTCAAAAACCTTACACCTGCAATAAAAAGATCTTTTGCAGATGGCATGAGAGCCATTGCAGAATGGATGTCATCAAACTGTCTGCAGTGTAACGTAGGGAAAACCGAGGTCATGCTGTTCGGGCAAGCGGCAACACACTGGTCATCTGACTGGTGGCCCCAAGAGCTAGGCCCCGTCCCCATTCCCAAGAGCACGGTTAGGAACCTGGGAGTGTTACTTGATCAGCAACTTACATTTAAAGATCATGTAAATCAGGTTGCTGGTACCTGTTTTCGGGCTATTGGGATGCTAAGACGAGTCTTCCCCTACTTACCGGACCATCATAGGAAAATGCTTGTACAGGCTCTTGTTATCAGCAGGTGGATTACTGCAACGGTTTGCTCCTTGGAGCAAAACGAGGAACAACTTAAGAAATTGCAGGTAATCCAAAATACAGCAGCAAGGATTGTCCTGAACGCTCCACCAAGGACTCCCTCCTGTCCCCTACTGACCAGACTCCACTGGCTCCCAGTGAGGAAACGAGTCCAGTTTAAAACTCTATGCACAAGAGTATGATAGGGGAGGGCCCCAAATATCTGACGTAAATCTTCCAGCCCTTTATCCCCGGGCGCTCTTTGCGCTCCAGTAACCAGCAGTTACTGCAGGTACCTAGAGTAAAGAAGACCAGACAAGGTGGCCGTGCGCTGGCCCATGCTGGACCAGTACTCTGGAACTCTTTGCCCCCAGAATTAAGATCTCTTACCAGTCACCTGATTTTTCGGAAAACCTTAAAGACATACCTGTTTCCCAGTAACTAATTGCCTCTCTTGCCCAAACATCACCACTGGATACACCGTTACATAACACTCCCTTTGCAGCAACAGCGCGGAGATACCCCTTCGGGGGTCTATTCTGGCGCTTTACAAGCATATAAAATAAATAAATAAAATAAATTAATTACAATTTTAATAATAATTAAATACAATAATTAAACTAAATTAAATTAATTACTTTTTTAAAATTAATAAAATTAAATTAATTAAATTAAATTAATAAAATTAAATTAATTACATTTTTTTAAAAAGATATACTTACCTATACTTACGTTGTAATGGCATGCGTTGTAATAGTATCTGCTATGTAATGACATCCGCTGTAAAGGCATGCATTGTAATGGATCCTGCGTTGTAAAAATTGCGATGTAACGGTCTGCGTTGTAAAATAACACGTTGTAACGTCATACATCTGTCCGGAATCACAGCATGTCGAGCCTTTACTGTATTCAAACCTGGTTCCCCAGTTAGAAAGTCGGACGGTCTGGCCATTACACCATATCTTCTCCTCTCTACTAGGCACAGCGCACTGAACTGCAAGCCCCTCCAAATGTTTTGCCTTTTACTTGTTATGTGGATTTGTATAGCGCACTAATCACCCAAAAGCTGGTATCCAGGCGCTGGGGAAGGTGTGTTGCTGTGACGTTTCTAAGGTGCTTATAAGAAGAGCCAGGTCTTCCACTTCCTGTGTGAACTCAAGTGAGAAGGAGGCTTTGGTGTGTTGAGGGAGGTCGCTCCACGTGGGTGTAGTGTGGGAGAAAGAGCGACCTCCTGCTGTGCGTTTATATGAGTACCAGGGAGAGTGAGGCAGAGCGTAGGTGTCTGGTGGGTTTGTGAAAGTGTATTCGGCTGTTCAGGTGTTCTGGTCTATATGTGCGTATGAACTGGCTGCGGTGTCAGGGGGTTAGTGAGGTACCACAGTGAAGGTTAATTTGGCAGGGTGTTTGGAGGGCATAAACCCAAATATACAGGGATTATTTACAAGCCCCTTGCGATGCCAGCACTTTCCCATATTGCAGATTTACAAGCCCTTGCAACGCCGGTTTGTCACGTTGTGTGACACACTTGCGGCTCAACCTGCTATGTGATATTTACTTTACCTGTGCTTGTAAATATTGCTCCTTTTACCACAACACTTTGCGTGTTAGGGGCGTGACATGGGTGTTTTTTCATTTCTCCTCATTTTTTGCAGGCATCTTTGCAGCAGTTTGTGCACCAACGCAGGGGGAAGCACTGTGATGCGACATTGTTGTAAATAGGTTGCATCCCTGTGCTTCGAAACGAACCGCAGTGCAACAAAATGACTTGCGGCTACGAGCTGCATTAGTTTCTTCTAGATCTGCCCCTAAGGGTTTAAGAGGCTCGAAAGCACTGATTAGCAGATTTAACAAGCCCCTTGCGCCACCGGTGCAGCCCTTTTTGTGACACACCAGTGGCGCATTTCAGTGCCCCATATTTACAAGGGCAGGAAGAGCCACCATCCGGGATTTTTCCTGTTCTTGTAAATATGACCCCTTTGCATGCAGCACTTTGTGTAAAAGGGGCGTTATACGGGTGTTTCCACGCAACACACAATGAACCAGACACATTTCCAGATTTACAAGAAATCGTAAATCTAGAAATGCGTCTGAATGCTACGCCTCCCCGGGAGAGGCGTAAGGAGGAGCAACGAGGAGAAATGTATTCATTTCTCCTCGTCTTTTTCCTCTTTCTATGCGTGCTGCAGTCTGCCTCTGGTGATTGTTTAAGTACAAGAAAGTGTCAAATGAATGTTTTCAAAACATAAATACATTACATTGTCATTTACAATGGCAATAGCTTAAACTCGGGTAAATGCTAGACCTATTGCATTGAAATACTTGGTTTTTGTCTTACACCCCTGTCTCGAACCCTCTCGCCCCACCCTCCCTCATGCTCAAGGTAACTCATATACATTTGTTATTTTATGCTACGGGTCTAGCCAGCGCTATATAAAACTCTTCAAATAAATGAATAATTGCAAATGATTTTTAATAAATTAAACAATAAAGGATTTTTCACTGACTGATAAGTGGGACCTACCATGTGGAAATGCAGAAACACATTCCCAAATGCACTTATAAAGTAATTTAATTGGTAAATGTAATTTAAATGGTAAATAGCGGCACTATTATGAAATCTTTAGTAATACTCCATAAGACCTACTTGAGTTCAGAGAATGAACAGTCATTACAATGAGAGCACAGATAATGCAAAGAGGCTTGATTTAGAGTCTCACAAACATGAGGTCACACATCTGCCTTATAACCGTGAGCTAGCCCATTCGCTGGGGGACAAATCCCATCGCGGTGTGAGGGGGCGGGGCTGAGCGTGGAGCTCCCGTACTGAGGACAGCTCCCAGCCGTCATAAATCACGGTGGGCATGTGCTCATGATGGCCGGGAGCCGTCCGAACTCCGCCCACTGATTAATGCTCTCACAAAGGCAGGGAATTAATACCGCGTGGGCGGAGCGGCAACGTTCAGGCGGCTCCCGGCCGTCATGAGCAGACGCCTACTGTGACTCCTGACGGCCGGCAGACGTCATGAGCACTCAAGCAGTTAATGCAGTTGTGATAGGGCAGACAGGATATCTGCGTCGTGTGTTGATTCAAAATCAGGTCCAAAGTCTATTATGTCCCTTTTGAAGCATTGTGCAGACCTCTCACCGGCTTTCCAAAACCAGTACGGCAGAAGGATGGCAGATTGGGTATGTAGCCATAGGCGCTACCTTATGAATGAAGTCTCACAGATGTCTAGAGGATGCAGGTTTTTTAAGTAGTAAGGTTGCAATCAATCTCATTGATCCAAAATGTTGAATTTGTCTCCAATCTCCTATTCTGTAACTATATGTCCACTTAAAGCTGCACATCCAATCGCGTTCTCCTACTGTCTCTTGGAACCTGTTTAATTTCCATAATTCCTAATGGAAGCTTTAATCCTTATCAATAATGTATATGTGCACAACGGGTCAGGGTTCCCCGTCGAAAGAGAAACTCCCGTAATATATCTGGCTCACTAACAGAATGCTTGGCAGTGTATATGCGAGGAAGGCTACCCTTCTAAGATGCTCTCAGCAGGTACAGCATGTCTTCACATTTACAAGCAGGTATCAACTAAGCTAAGCTTACCTGGCGTGACGGTGAGATTCATGCACAAACTGAACCCTGCACAATACTCAAACAAATACAAATCACTTTCCCAATGGTTTTGCCGATTCAGCAACTAGGCTCATCCAACAGTGCAGTAAGGTTACAGTTAGTCTGATATGGGACGGATATCTGTTGGATGGGATTATCCCATGCACAGTGTACAGGCGGATCACTGAAATAATATCGAGAGACAGAATATCGACCATCAAGAATATCGTTGACAAAAAATCGACTGACAAAATATCGAGTTTCTATCTACAAACAGGTAAGTACAAAAATATTGAGTTAAAAATATCGTTTACAAAAATATAGTTATAAAAAATATCGACTTTACTAAAAACAATGTTAAATTAAATTAATATTAAAAATTAATTACTAAAATATACTTAAAATACTTAAATTAACTTATAATAATTAAATATTTAATGAATGTAAAAATAAAAAATAAATTAATTCATATTTCTTAAAACATATATATATAGTAACAAAATATAATTTAAAAATAGCCAATATTATTAACGTACAATAACAAAAGTGTAAAAATTACTATTCCCACTCCAAAGAGTGCAAGCATAGGGTAAGCGTTGGATAGCGTAGGGGTTAAAATTACTATTCCCACTCCAGTGGGTGTAACAGTAGGGAAAGCGTTGGATAGCGTTGGGGTAAAAATTACTATTCCCACTCCAGTGGGTGCAACAGTAGGGAAAGCGTTGGATAGCGTAGGGGTTAAAATTACTATTCTCACTCCAGTGAGTGCAACAGTAGGGAAAGCGTTGGATAGCGTAGGGGTTAAAATTACTATTCCCACTTCAGTGGGTGCAACAGTAGGGAAAGCGTTGGATAGCGTAGGGGTTAAAATTACTATTCCCACTCCAGTGGGTGCAACATTAGGGAAAGCGTTGGATAGTGTAGGGGTTAAAATTACTATCCCACTCCAGTGGGTGCAACAGTAGGGAAAGCGTTGGATAGCGTAGGGGTTAAAATTACTATTCCCACTCCAGTGGGTGCAACAGTAGGGAAAGCGTTGGATAGCGTAGGGGTAAAAATTACTATTCCCACTCTAAAGAGTGCAACAGTAGGGAAAGCGTTGGATAGCGTAGGGGTTAAAATTACTATTCCCACTCCAGTGGGTGCAACAGTAGGGAAAGCGTTGGGTAGCGTAGGGGTTAAAATTACTATTCCCACTCCAGTGGGTGCAACAGTAGGGAAAGCGTTGGATAGCATAGGGGTTAAAATTACTATTCCCACTCCAGTGGGTGCAACAGTAGGGAAAGCGTTGGATAGCGTAGGGGTAAAAATTACTATTCCCACTCCAGTGGGTGCAAAAGTAGGGAAAGCGTTGGAAAGCGTAGAGGTAAAAATGACTATTCCCACTCCAAAGAGTGCAACAGTAGGGAAAGCGTTGGATAGCTTAGGGGTTAAAATTACTATTCCCACTCCAGTGGGTGCAACAGTAGGGAAAGCGTTTGATAGCGTAGGGGTTAAAATTACTATTTCCACTCCAGTGGGTGCAACAGTAGGGAAAGCATTGGATAGCATAGGGGTTAAAATTACTATTCCCACTCCAGAGAATACAACATTAGGGAAAGTAAATATTTCATATATTATTAAAAAATCTAAAAATGAATATCTATTAATAATTAATTAAAAATAAATAAAAATGTTATCTAATATAATAATTAATATTTTAAAACTACTAATTAACAATAATTATTTCAATTAATCGCCTATTAATACAAATTAATTAAACATTAACAATTAAATATTTAATAATTAAAAATTATTTTACGAATATTTGCAAATAAATAAATTTTAATTAATTGTATTATTTTATTAATTATTAATAAATTACTTCCCACCCTATTCCCCTATAAACCCACAACCCGCTACAGAAATTAAATTAGTAAAATTTACATAATTACCAATTAATCAATTAATAAAAATTAATTAACAATTATAATTAAATTAATTCACAAATATAAATTAATTAACAATAAATTACTAATTACTATCAATTAATAAATGTAATATTTAATTAATTATAATTAAATTACTTCCCACCCTATTCCCCTATAAACCAACAACCCGCTACAGAATTAAATTAGTAAAATTTACATAATTACCAATTAATCAATTATTAATAATTATTTTCCAATTACAATTAAATTATTTAACACATATAAATTAATTAAGAATTATTTACAAATTACTATCAATAAATAAATTTACATATTTAATTAATTATAATTAAATTACATCCCACCCTATTCCCCTATAAACCCACAACCCGCTACAGAATTAAATTACGCAATAATTATAAAAACAAAATTCATTAAATAAAATTATTTATAACATAAATACACACTTTTCACACATATTATAACATAAAAATACACTATAAAAAATTATATATTATTAAAAAATCGATATTTTTAAATATCTATATTATATACTTCGATATTTTAACTATCTATATTTTTAACAGTCGATATTACTTCACTTACCTTAAAAACGATATTTTTGTTATCTATATTCTGTCCTGTCGATATTTTGTCCACTCTATATTAAAAATTCGATATTATGTCCAATCGATATTTTGGACTCGATATTATGTCTGAGCACCTGTACAGGCGTGCCCCCTGCTCTCAGTGCTCGCCTATGTATACCTGGCATCCTGTCTTTGGATTTTTGGCCCTAGCGCCATGCTAGTCTAGTGTAAACTCAGAGGTCTAGGCCTGTCTCTTAACATGAGTAGCTTCGAGACTTGTCCTGTGACCTGGAGGGGCGCACAAAGAGTGCCCTCTATGACTGTGAGAGGACTGCTGCACTTGCTGTGGCTCTAGCACATACAGTGGTGGTGGCAGTGTACCATGTTGTGAATCCCTAGTTGTGACCAGACCTTTTAATCTGCAACCCTAGAGTGCCTCCTACTGCCCATTGTGATGTGTGTAGACTGTGTAGTATGTGTGTGGTGTGTGTGCGAACGAGCCCTAGGAGCGGAGTGAGCAGAGGCCCATGGGATCCATTAGGGATACCCCTGGCCTGACATTTGCACAAGATGGGAGCGAGTTGCTTCCCCAGCTGGTAGAAGTGTGGTGCTGACATTCCTGAAGCTGGAGGCAGGCGTCACTGACATGAGTGCGCCTGTTGTGGGTGCTCCAGGTTGGAGACTACCTTGCTGTGAGAAGTATCACCCTACATAAAGGCTGTGTCTGGAGAGCAGACCCTAGGAAGAAACTTGAAAGGAAAGCCACATCAAACTTGGTTTGGTCGGGTTTTAAATCTAGAATGGTTGGGGATGCTGGGGGGAATTAGAATGCCCAGTTTGTTTTTTGTTTAATATTTGTTGGGGGAGTTTTAGAGAAATACAAACATCATTAAACAAATCAGTACATTACAAGTATGATATAATAATTAATGTATGGGAATAAAACATGTGCGAATATATTTTAAGAAAAAAGAGGAAAGAAAAAGGATGAAAAGAAATAGAGAAAGAAAGATGAGAAACAAGAATATAAAGGAAAGAAAATATGAAATGAATATAGAAAAGAAAAAAAATACAATTAAGATAGAGACAAAGATGTAGGTGGATATGTAGAGAGATAGGAGGTAAAAGGTAACTCCAATAGATCAGATGTAATTTTCTGAAGTAGGGAAAGAGAAGAAGCATTAGCAAATCTGTGTTTATCACAAATATAATTCCATCATGTTAATGAAGATAATGTAGAGTTATCCTTCCTGCAGGACAAAATTACTTTAAATGTGAGAGCAATAAAAATATCAAGCAACAAAGAAGTAGGAGTAGAGACATCAAAAGCCGGTGAGGGAGTACACAAACATTTTTTTGCATTGATAATGGTATATTACATTGAAATATTTTCATACATATAGACCAAATAGATTGTCAAAACTCCAATACATTAGAACATTCGTATAATTATTGAATTAAGATCCCAGTGAACCTAGAACAGGACCAACAAAGGGGAAAGGAGGAAGGGGCAAACTTGGATATACACACAGGAGTAATGAGAGCTCTACTATAGAAAAAGTATAAAGATTGAGTGATGCGGGCGGCACCAGAGGTTTTAAATAACTTGAGACAGAGTTTATCCCATGAGGGAATAGGACGTGATAAGTACCAATCTACTTCCCAAAGTAATTTGGTATGTGATTTAGAATGTACAGTGACAGGAGACAACAACACCTTATAAATAGACTCAGCTTTGGTCTGAGGTCCTGAGGGATATTATTAATGGTGGGGCAGGGATAAGTTAGGGGTAGACTAAAGGAAAATTATTAGTAGCTAAATAGGACTTCAAAGCAGATGATATCAAGAGGTATTCATGAAGAAAGGAGTGAGGCAAGAAGTGTGGCTCAATGGTTAGAGCGGCAGACCCTGATGCAGAGGTCTGGCCCGGTACCAGGGTTCAATACCCGTCTCGGCCGGTCTTGGGCTCAATTTCCTCGGACCTGATAATTCTCGCCTCAGTGCCTATTCCAATCATGGGTCCCACTCTGCAATTCTGGGCAATAGCTTGCTTAATGTCCACAACGGCCCTAGCAGCGCTGGGATGCCTGGCTTCACTTTTGGGGGGCCCAGGAGTGGGCACTTCACAGGGGGTAAGCCAGAAAGAGTTCCACTGCGGTATGCGTACAGTGCCTAGAGGCCTCACGGTATAAGTGCGCTATACAAGTACGAAGTTTTTTTTTATATTGAGACTACAATTGGGAGAAGGGAATAACAGAATTATGAACAACCAACTGATAGGTAAACAAAATTCCCTTCTCCTTTCAGTGTTTGTAATTCAATGATTTACATCTGAATTTAATAAATTTAGTATACCATAAAGTAGATGATGAAAAACATTGGGAGGGGTCTAGACCAAATGACAAAGTAATATATAATAATTGTTGGGAATATTTCAAAATAGGATTATTTGATATGAAAGTTTAATTAGACATATATATTATGTTTTGTGAAAGAAAAATCCTTTAATAGGGAGCGTTCAAATGTAATCCAATGGGAGAAAGGGTCATCAGCAAAGTCATGAGTTAAGGCAAAATACTGTCTAACTAAAAATGCAGAATGATCTAATTTAAAATCAGGGAAACGGACACCACCTTCAGTTTTGGGACATTGAAGTTTCACAAGGCCAATACGGGGATGTTTATTATTCCATACAAATTTGATACAAATAGAATTAATTTCAGAAAAATATGAAACGGGAAGTCGAAAAGGTAACATGGATAATTAATGTGTAAAGGACATGTTGAACAATCATCATTTTAATAGTATCCAATTTAACCCACCATGATAGGTGGAGAGGGGACCAAGAGAGAAGCAATTTCTCTAATTTGGTAATTAATGTATTAAACAAGTAAGTGATTGTATTAGAAAGAGTAGAGGAGAACCAAATACCAAGATAGTTTGATTTTGCAGGACACCACACATTTTTTTCCAGATTTTCCATTTTTGAAACTTTATTGAGTCACTTACTCGTTTTCATTTGAACTATGTGACAATTTACAGCACACAACAATTGCTGAGGAGCTTGATACTGGGGATATAAGGTATTCCACAATTTATCAAATGATGACCCATTTAGACAACTATGAACAATGATGGTACCAGTATAAAACTAAAAAGTTATTGCTTTATGTTAAATAATTACAGAAAATAAGTCCTCTGAAGAAGGGCACGGCCCAAAATGCATTGGGCACACCACTTGCAACATATAATGGATATAATCACTATTGAAGATAAAAATATTTGAATAAACAACACTGTAGTAAACTCAAAAAATACTTGTTTGAACTTTACGTGCACCGTGAGGGATAATGCAAGTCTTGGCAATATGAATTTTTACCTACCCATTATCCAACACTTTCCCTACTGGTGCACTCGCTGGAGTAGGAATAGTAATTTTTACTCACCCGCTATCCAAAACTTTCCCTACTGTTCCACTCACTGGAGTGGGAATAGTAGTTTTTACCCTCCAGCTATCCAACACTTTCTCTACTGTTACAATTGGTGGAGTGGGAATAGTAATTTTTACCCACCTGCTATCCAACACTTTCCCTACTGTTGTACTCACTGGAGTGGGAATAGTAATGTTTACCCTTACGCTATCCAACACTTTCCCTACTGTTGCACTCACTGGAGTGGTAAAAATGATTTTTACCCATCCCCTATCCAACACCTTCCCTACTGTTGTACTTGCTGGAGTGCGAATAGTAATTTTATCCCCTACGCTATGCAACATTTTCAGTATTATTATATTTAGGGGCCCGATGTAGGTAAAAGGGATTTTCCGATTTCAAAATACCGAGGCGGTCCGAATCGGTATTCTGAAATCGGAAAACGAGATGTAGGTAAAAAAAGGCGAATTAATACCGAATCGGTCGGCATCGGTAATGTGAATCGGTACGTTCCGAATCGGCACGGACCGAATCGGGAAGTACCGATTCGGCTAACACCGAATCGGAAAGTACCGATTCGGCTAACACCGAATCGGAAAGTTCCGAATCGGCTAACACCGATTCGGAAATAGCCGATTCGGTAAAATCCGATTCGTCAATTATAGAATCGTAGCTATGAAAACACACCCATGGCCAAAAAGCCCATAGGAATGCATTGAAGAAACCGAATCGGTAAAATACGAATCGGATAATACCGATTCGGATTTTACCGATTCGGTAATATCCGATTCGGTAAAAGCCGATTCGGCAAAAGCCGATTCAGCCAATGAGGTGGCTCCCCCTCCCCCACCCAAACAGGGAGTGGCAACCCTGGCAGGTGCAGCTAATTAAGAAGTTTCTGGAGAGCCAGCCTGAGCTCAACACTCACAGTTAGCAGCAGTGGGAGTAGGAGGTTGTGAACTGTAGTGAAGAACATGGCAAACCAGAGCAAGAGCCAGAAGTCCTCCCAGAAGAGGAAGCCTAAGTTCAGCACCACCGAGCTTCAGGTGTTGGTCGAGGAGGTGGTGAGGGTGCACCGCCAGCTGTTTGGAAAGCTGTCCCTCAATGTGCCAGACAGCACCAAGAGGAGGATCTGGAGCGAAATCGCCCAAAAGGTGAATGCTGTGGGTGTCACCCCCAGGTCCCTGGATGAGCTCAAGAAGAGATTCTACGACATCCGCAGCCTCACCAAGCGTAAGATGGCAGACATCCAGAGGCAGGCAGGACTCACAGGTGGAGGCAGGAACCCGGCGCCACCCCTCACAGACCTCGAGGAAATGGTCTCCACCACCATTGAGAGGGAGAGTGTTACTGGAATTGGGACCCTGGACAGCTCTGCCAGAGCTACAGCTACAGGTAAGAAGCATGCGCATCATGACACACCCTACCAGACACCTCCCCATTAGACACAATGCATAGGCAAACCCCAGCACAGTACTGTAACCAACATACAAGAGACAAGCATCATGGTACATGTAGTCAGCAGAAGTTAGCAAAATATGGCAGTGCAGAATCACAAGACAGGAAACAGTGTAACACAGTCTAAGGAGATGCAAGGACATGTGGAATGCTTTAATTGTACTGACTGTAATACATCGGCACTCAATTTACAAATGCTTCTTTGTACCTAGGGGCACCATCAGGCGGACAAACATTGTCATCAGAGGCAGCAGCACCATCTGACACTGCACTCGCAGGGCCGAGCACCAGCCAGGCTGCTGAGGAGGAGGAGGAGGACGGAAACACCCTAGGGCTTGGTATGGAGGGAGACCTGGTGATAGACTTCGAAGCACTGCACTCCCCACAAATGCCCAGCACACCCCCCTTGCAGTTCTCCCCAGAGAACTCCCCGACAAGGGACCCCCTTCCACCTACACCAGCTCCTGCCACAACCATGGCTTTGGCACCAGTACAACCTGTCCTGGGAGCAGGGGCTCAGGGACCGGCCAGCACCACACCCCCACCAGTGGCACCCCAGCCCACTCAGCAGGCCGGCAGCAGCAGTACCCGGCGCCGTGCCATCACCACCACTGCTGCACCAGCACGGGAGGGCAGTGTCTTCCTGGGCCTCGAGGGAAAGATGGTCAAGATACAGAGGCAGCAGGCAAAATCCACGATGGCCTGCCAACGCCAGCTCCTGCAGCACAACCTGCAGATGGGAGAAATGGTAAAGGGATTTCAGGCCTTCGTGGAATCAAACAAGGAGGTGGCAGCAGGTTTAGGCAGGCTAACCACTGCCATAACCCAGTTGTGTGGCAGAATGGAGGAGCAGGAGCTGGTGCGCAGGCGGGATGCCCGGGTGCAGAACCGCTGCTTGAGCCGCCTTGCTGCGGCAACGGCACAACTGTGCCAGCGCAGCGCAAACATGGAGTCTAGCCTGAGTCAGAATACGGCAGAGCTCACAAGGGGAATGGCCCGGATCACCACTGCTATGGAGGCCATGATCATCTCGAACACAGCCACAAATCCTGCCCTGGACCTGGGGGATGCTGGGGACAGCAGCAGCCGCAGCAGCCCGGCCAGCGCTGCGTCTGAGCCACGTAGGAGCACCAGGCGCTCCGCAGATGCTGCTGGTCATTCAGAGGGGGCTGAGGGACACCCCAGTGGGGCTGGCAAGCGGGCAAAGAAATAGCCTTGCAAGGGCGGGTGAGGCAACCTGGACCTTGGACTTTTGTTTTCTTTTCCATTACACCATTTTTTTGTTGCACATCAGTGCAGTAACTGTGTTGCAACAGTATTAAAATTTGTTTTTTCCCCAACAACCATTTAGCTGTCTTTGCATCTGTACTCACTCAGAAATAGTTTTCAGTAATCTCCTCACGTCTGTATCTGCCATCACTTGGCGTACACACCCCAGCTGGCTGTGTCAGTGGCACAGCTTCGTCGTCGTCATGGTCCTCGTAGTCAGACAACTCCACCTCAGTGCCCTTCTTCACCGCAAGGTTGTGTAACATTGCACAGACAGCTATGATCTTGCAGCAGGTGATGGGGGTATACTGCCTTGCACCTCCACTCTTGTGCAGGCATCTGAATCTACTTTTCCAGATGCCAAAGGTCCGTTCGACAACATTCCTTGTGCGTATGTGGGCCCGGTTATACCTCCTTTGGCTGGGTGTGGAGGGGTTGAGGTAGGGGGTGAGTATGAATGAGCGGAGGGCATATGCACTGTCGCCTGGGAGAGAAAGGGGTAACATTACACACATGCATACATGTATTCCACCTAGCTACTATGTGTTATGGGGGTCTGATGATGTGTCTCACCTAGGAGGTATCCTTCACCAAATTCGCCAGCCATCAGCCGTGCATAGATGCCGCTCTGTTGGAAAATATAGGAGTCATGGGTACTCCCTGGAAATGTTGCTACCAGGTCTGTGATGGTGCACTTTGCATTGCAGATCACCTGCACGTTGATGGTGTGTGTAGACTTCCGATTGCGGTATATGTATTCGGTGTCCGCTGGTGGGCAAATCGGAATGTGCGTGCCATCTATGCAACCAATGATTTGGGGAAATTGTGCCATCTGGTAGAAGTCAGCTTTAGTTTGTAGCAGTTCTGCGTGGGTTGCAGGGAAAGAGATGTATTGGTCCATCCTGTGTATCATGGCGTCAAGGAATGTGTGGAAGAACCTTGACAGGCTGCTCTGGCTCACCCCTCCTGCCGCTGCAACTCCACTTTGATAGCTGCCAGACGCTAGCAGGTGTAGGCTGCATAGCACCTGGATGTGCGCAGGGATGGCGTGTGCCCTTGGGGTGTGGTGGTCCAAGAATGGTTTGAGATCCCTGATGAGCTCAAGTATGGTGTCAGAGTCCAGCCTGTATCTCTGTAGGATCTCTGCCTCTGTGAGCATGAACAGGGTTATCCTCTGTCTGTAGAGCTGTTCATTTCTTAGCCATTCCCTCTGTCCTTCCTGCTGTAGCCGTAGCCGCCTCGCAATGACATAAAAAGCTGCCATCCTGCAAGTTGCAATGCATTTTGGGGCTGTTTATATGGGTTGGAGTTGGTTACCACCTGATTGGAATCCATGGTAAATACCGAGTGAATTCTACCGATTCTGAGCCGATTTCGGTGTTTCTGTGCCTCCCTACATCTCCCCATCTGTCGGAATCGGGGAATTTCCCGATCGGCGATTCATACGAATCGGTATGTTTTCCGATTCGGCTCATGTCCGATTCGGTCTATCTACCGATTCGGTACATGGACCGAATCGGTGATTTTCCGATTCGGTGTCACTACCGATTCGGTACATGGACCGAATCGGTGATTTTCCGATTCGGTGTCACTACCGATTCGGTACATGGACCGAATCGGTGATTTTCCGATTCGGTGTCACTACCGATTCGGTACATGGACCGAATCGGTTATTTTCCGATTCGGTGTCACTACCGATTCGGTACATGGACCGAATCGGTGTTTGCATACGAATCGGTGTGTTACCGATTCGTTACATATCCGATTTTCGGTATGTACGTATTGGATTCTTTCCCATTCGGTACTCATTCCGATTCGGTTTTCACTCCGATTATTAATTTTTATGGTTCCCTACATCTCGATGGCTGTTTACCGATCGGTAAGGGCCAATAATCGGTATTTTCGGCCGTTACCGATCGGTAACGGCCTACCTACATCGGGCCCTTAATGTAGTGTAAAATATATATTTTTTTAAATACGTATTTTAATGTTTTAACATATTATATATAATACATTTTTATATGTATAATATATGTTTATTTATATATGTAATTATATTTTACATCATGTTTTAAAATGTTATAATTAAAAGTATTAATCATTTTTTAATAATATTAAGTTAATTTATAAAACAAAAATGTATCTTTTTTACATTACATTTATTATTTATTATTTTGAGCCTCTTAAAATTATTGTTAAGTATGTTTTACTGAATTATACTCATTATTTAATTAATTTTATATTATTTTTAAGACATTTCAAAAAGTCGATATTTTAGCAAACAATATTATTAACAACGAAATTTAGGATTCAATATTTTTGTACTTACCTGTTTGTAGATAGGAAGTCGATATTCTGTCACTCAATATTTTTGCCTCGATATTCTTCTCCTCGATATTCTGTCAGTGATCCAACTCATACATAAGGAGGAAGAAAAGGCAGCGCCAATCACTGTATTGCCTTAGTCTGCGCTAGAGAGGCGTTCCATGGGCGTTGTGGTGGGGATGCGCCAGAACCTTACGCCTCTTCAATGAGGAGAAAGAACTTTCTTTTGCCTCGTTTTTTCTTCCTTCCATGTGTGCTGCATTCTGACCACACAGAAAGAGGGAAAAGTGGAGAAAGAAGACAAAGTATCCGAGGACTTCTTTTGTGCAGGAATGTGCCCCTCCCCGTACAAAAATAATCCTGCCAGCAACACAGCCACCATTGCACTATGCTGCAAGGGTGCCTGTGTTGGCGCAAGGCTGCTGAAAGGGCACCAGCACAGGGGGAATGGACAGGAATGCACCATATTAGATACATACGGTGCACTCCTGCCCTTTCACTTTGATGTAGGGCAGTGCAGCTAGGTGACTTGCTGCGCTGCCGTGCGCCAAAACTTTACAAATAAAGCCTATAGAAAAAGGTAAAAACATGTAGAAATAGAGATATTTCTCCTTCTTAACCATGCCCTGGGGGGGGGGTATAAAATTGTGAAGCATTCCCAGGTTTACTTGTGTCTGGAAATGCCTCCAAAAGGATAAGAGTTGTGTGGGAACACCCACCGCAACACACATGGACTCAGCGATTTGCACTGTGTTGCCGTACTCAAGATTTATGAGGCCACTTAAATCGACGTAATGCGGCTTTGCATGGATTCATAAATCTGATTCGGAGCCCTGCGTCACGCTTGAACCACTTTTCTTTGTGCAAACGTGAAGCAAGGGTCTCATAAATATGCCCCTAAGTCACTATTGGGGCTGGTGTTCCCAGTCCCCCGGCCCCTTCCTGTTCATATGGTGACAGTTCAGACCCTGGACTTTAACACTCACGAGGCCCTCTGCGAGCAAAAATAGAAGGGCTAATGAAAACGCAGCTGATTTACAGGAATTCTAAAAAAAAGCAAAAACAGTGAACGGTTGCCCTCAAGGACATAGCTTGGTCA